>NC_041385.1:657765734-657944419 GCF_002162155.2 Triticum dicoccoides
CCCGCTGATAGGTCGGACCCACCAGCTATATCTTCACATGCAAGGAAGTGCCTCCTTATTACGCACAAAAAATGAATACTCCCCCTGCTAGTTGGGACACAGCATAGTGGGAGGCTGACTTGTGGGCCTACTAAATTGAGGGGGACGGAGGGCTTTGTCAACTTATTCAATATGAACGATTCTAGCTCTAGTGACCATACGATATCCATCCAATGGCCGTAGTGCTTCTTCAACCTATGGTCTTCTTGCTCCAGCCGCCCAAAGTAGCGCCGGTTGTGCCGCCTGCTCCTGCCTCCCATGGACGGCTTGCTGCCGCGGAGGCCTCACCGCCCCTACTACTCCCACCGCTAGCCAGGCCATCCCTCCACTTACCCACACCCCCTGTTATTCTACAGCGACGGAAGCCTCACACCGAAGGTGAACCAGTGAACCCTCGTACTCCTCTCCGCGCGGGCATCCACTGCCGCATCTTCCCTGGCTCGGCGTCGTCCCCTTCCTAGGCCTCGCCATCGTCCACCACCCTGGTGCTCTCGGCGTGGCATGGTCAACATGGTCAAGGAACGACTTCCATCGGAAGAGTACTATACGTGGAGAGGCTGACAGCTGGGTCCACGGCCGCAGCAAGCAAGTGCCTCCTTATTACGCGGTCAATAATGATTCCTCCACCTGACAGCAGGGACCCACCGAACGGGCCACCGTATTTTGTGAAAAAAAAACGTTTCCCCCTAACTGCTGGGACCCACCAGATACATCTTCGCATGCAAGGAAGTGCGTCCATATTACGGGCAAAAAAACGATTCGCCCCCCTGACTGCTAGGACCCACCAGCTACATCTTCGCACGCAATGAAGTGCCTGATAGTCGGGAACCACTTGGTCAAAGCATACGTAGCGTTGTCATTCTGGTCGCGAACGTGTATGTACATACTGGTCGATGTAGAGGCGCGTACATGTCGTAGTAGAGGCGCGCATGTAGCATGTACACGTACGTACAGCGGCCAGGGTGCAAGAAAGAAAATACGGCCATGTACATACATACGGGCGGGGTCTCGAGCGCATACTTGCGCATACGTAAGGCCAGGGCTCATGTACATGGCTGGGTCGGAACGGAGAAACTGCGTTGTCGTCGTGTTCATGGGGTGGCAACGGAATGCGTCGTGTTCACGGGGAGGCAACAGAACACGTGTTGTTCATCGGGAGCCAACCGGCTTGGTTGAAATAGCCAATGGAAACGAGGCCCAGCGTACCGCAGAATGGAGGAAACAGGGGATCCTGTTCATCGGGAGGGGTCTAGCGTACCGCAAAATGGAGGAAACGGACTTCTGTTGGACCTCCTACGGTCGAAACGGGGTCCTGTTGATCGGGAGGGGTTTGGTGTACCGCAAAATAGGGGAAACAGACTTGTGTTGGAGCACTACGGTTAAAACGAGGGTCCTGTTCATTGGGAGGAGTGTGGCGTACCACAAAATGGGACACAACCAGATACTATTCATCTCCATTGTCGACCTCCTCCAGCCTCCACGGGCTACTATTCATCCACAGTCGACCTCCTCCAGCCTCCACCTGTGACTGTTTATCCACGGGCTCATGTTCATCCAGCCTCCACCGCGCGCTCCTCCACCGGCTATTGTTCAACCAGCCCTCTCCACGGGGGTCTTGTTCAACCAACCCTCCACAGGCTACTGTTCATCCAACACTCCACCGGCTAATGTTCAACCAGCCCTCCACTGGCTACTGTTCAACCTTTCCTCCATGGGGTCATGTTCATCTAGCCCTCCACGGGGTCATGTTCATCCATGCCCAACCGACTCGATCGATCGGGGTCCTGTTCATCCAGCAGCAACACCACGGGGTCCTGTTCATCCAACCCCCCACCGGGAACTGTTCATCCAAACCCCCCAACAATGCCCACTATTCATCCGGAGGCAGCATCGATCAGCTTCAGTTAGCAGCAGCAGCGAAGGAATCGCTCGATCAGGTTCAGTTAACATCCATTGATTGATCGCTTGGGTTCAGTAATGCGTAGCCTGCAGTGCAATCGCTCGGGTTCAGTAGGCGAACGCCTCGCTCGGGTTTAGTTAGAGCCCAATGCCTCGCACCCACGCGCGTGCGTGTACGATAGAAACACGCAACCCTCCATGCATTGCTCAGCCCCAACCACCCACCGTGATCGGGAACACCTCGATGTTTTCCTCGACCTTGCTTCTACCATGGTTTTTTCCGTCATGGACGGCCCAAAGAATGTCATGCAGCTGCGTCTCCAGCCCGCCCAGGACGAAAAGCCCATTTTCTGTCATGATTTTTTGTCATAGAAGTAGGAGCCCACCACGTCTATGATGATACTGGGTTTTGTCACAATTATCATCATAGAAGTGTCATAAGCATGACAGGAAAAAAAATCATTCGGCCCAAAATGTCAGGGATATGTCTTTTTTTGTAGTGTTTGGTTGAATTTGATCCTTTCCATGGTTATGAAACTGAAACTGTTGTGGCACATCTTACGAAGTTGAATGACATAGCCACCCTTTTTGCTCATGATGAGAAGATTCACTATTACTGTATTCTCAAATTATTTCCATTCTCATTAAAGGGTGATGCTAAATCTTGGTACAATACTCTTGCTACTGGTTGTGTGCATAGTCCCCAGGATATGATCTATTACTTCTCTGAAAAATATTTCCCTACTCATAAGAAATAAGTTGCCTTGCAGGAAATATTTAATTTTGTGCAAATTGAAGAAGAGAGTCTCCCACAAGCTTGGGGGAGGCTTCTCCAATTGCTTAATGCTTTGCCTGATCATCCTCTTAAGAGAAATGAAATACTTGATATCTTCTATAATGGACTAACCGATGCTTCTAGGGATTTCCTAGATAGTTGTGCTAGTTGTGTTTTCAGGGAACGAACTATTGAGCAAGCTGAAGAATTATAGAATAACATATTGAAAAATTATGATGATTGGACTCCTCCTGAATCACCGCTTAAACCCACTCCAAAGAAGACGGCTATCTTATATCTCAGTCCAGAAGATATGCATGAGCAAATAAATCTATAAAAGAAAAAGGTATTAAAGCAGAGGATGTTAAAAATTTACCACCCATCAAAGAAATACATGGGCTTGAAGCACCACCACCACCTAAGGTGGTAGAGGTAATTATTTTAATGAAATTCAATGATAGTGATGATCCTCGTAATAAACATCCTAGTCAATGCCTTTATGAGTTTGATAATTACATTAGAAAGCAAGATCACTTCAATACAAATGTTATGAAACAATTGAAATACAACTCTGATATGATTGCTCTCTTAAGTGACTTGTTATTAAGAATCTCAAATGATGTTAGAAGGTGTAGGAAAGCATGCCTCAATGGTTCAAACTCAATTAGAACAAGTTGCCAAATCTCTAAGAGAGTTACTTGATGAAATGAACAATAATATAAGTGACTTTTTTGTCAGAGTAACAACTGGAGGAGGTAAAATGACTCAGGAACTACTTTATCCCGAGGGACACCGAAAGAGAATTGAACAAGGCTCTCAAAGAATTAACACTCATGCACCTAGTCCTTCCAAAAAGAAAAAGAAGAAGAAAAATAATAGGACTTTGCATGCCTCTAGTGAACCTGAAGTAGAAAAACCTCCTGATAATGATAATGAAGTTTCCATCTCTGATGAAGAAACTCAACCTGGTAGTGAACACTCACCTTCTGAAAATGAAAAAGATAATGATGAGGTTCATGAAGACACTCAACCTAATAATAAAGAACCAGACAATGATGTTAAGATAGAACCAGCTGTTGATCTTGATAACCCACAACCAAAGAATAAAAGATATGATAAAAGAGACTTCGTTGCTATAAAACACGGTAAGGAAAGAGAACCATGGGTTCAAAAACCTATGCCCTTTCCGTGTAAGTCAACTAAAAAGAAAGATGATGAGGAATTTGAACGCTTTGCTGAAATAATTAGGCCAGTCTTTTTGTGTACTCGCTTGACTGATATCCTAAAAATGCGTCCTTATGCAAAGTACATGAAAGACGCATTTTGATGAAGTAATTAGTTTAGTCTTTTTGTGTACTCGCTTGACGGATATCCTAAAAATGCGTACTTATGCAAAGTACATCACCACATTCCTCCATAAAAAATCACCATTGCTCTCTCTCTCTCGTGTTCTTGCTCCCGAAACCATGGATTTCGATCTCTTTGCTCGAAGATCCGTTTCCAAAACTATTTCGGGTATTTGTTGCTTGGTATGTGACTCCTCCATCTGTCCAATTAGTTTTTGCTTTAGTGGTTTATATTTTAAATAATTAGCTACTCTTGGTGCTGATGTAGATGAGCTTGCCTATTGAATTCTTAGAGTTCTAAGTAGTTTGAATGCTTGCTATGGCCTCTCTACATCCCTATGAGTAGTTGCTATCATTCTTATGAAGTTTTATTAACAAATTTTTGTGACCTAAATTTTTTCAGAAAATTGTACGCGAACATTATGAACTTCTTTGGAAGGAGTTCTTCGAGGAGGAGATCCTCAGAGGCATCCTCTAGTAGTAGCTCCGTTCGTCGGACTTATGTTGAACCGATTGGAAATTCCATTCGAGATGCTGCCACCAAAACATGCTTATGGCCATGCAACAATTATATGATGAGTGTGGGTATTAAGGAGGAATTTGAGCAATATGTTCAGAATGCCGATCTTGGTCCCTACATTTTAGATAAGTGCGACCAACACCTCATCCTCACTGAGTCATTTGTCAAAGGATTTAAATTCCATCCCCGTGAGTCTAGAGTGTCATTTAATTTTTATGAGAACCCATTTACCATATCCTTAGATAGGTTTGCTCACCACTGCAAAATCCCATTCTGGGGTTCGCTTGATGAACCACCGGGGTCTGAGTTTGAAATATTCTTGACTAGTCTTTGCTATGGTGAGACTAGGGGAGTGACGCAAGGTAGAATAAAGAGCATTCATTTTCCCGCAATCCATTACTTTGCTTTATTTAATGGAAAATGTATTTTAGGCAAACAAGATTGTGGTACACTCTATGCTCCAGATTTGAGTCTTATATGCACCGCTCTCAATGGTGATAGAAGTTATAATCTTGGAGCTATTGTTGCTCGTAGGTTGCAACACAACAATGGTAGTGGATATTTTTATGGTGGAATTTATGCTACACGATTAGCGAGGGAGCTGAGTGTTTCACCTTTGCCCTATGATCCTATTTACCCATGCAACACCTAGACTTTGATGCTATGAAACGTCATAAGATCCTTAAAGGAGATCCCCATAATTTCACTTAAAAATTGTTGTGTAACAAGGACTCCGTGGTGGAAAAATATTTGCCGGCACCTGCTCTCTTTAATGTTCACAATAGGGGAATATATTATGTTCCTAAGAGCGAGGCCCGAACGCATAACGCAGCAGTTGTGGCTGCACGGCGGGTTGAGGCATCCGCACCGAGAGCCTCTGTGAGCTAGCACTCCAACCATTACGTTGGCTATTGTCTGAGTACCAAGTTAGGCCAAAATCCTAAGCTTGGGGGAGTACGTATTCCCACCGACATTACATTCATGTTCACACATTTCATTCCAGTTGTCAGTGTTCACACTTTTTCATTGTATTATCCATGTTAAATTTATTTTCTCATTTTCTTCTTGTGTGTTTGAAAAACTTTGAGAAAATCCAAAAATATGTTTCTTGCTTCTTTTGGATTTTTCCTAGTTTAAATTATTGTAGCACTAAAAAGAAAACCCAAAAATATTTCCTAGTTCTTCTTTTACTTGTTGCAAGCTTTCCCATGTAAATAGTTTTTCTCGTTTTTGCTTTTCCCTTTTTAATTTGCTTGTTTATGAAAAAACAAAAACTCCAAAAATATTTCGGTGTGTTTCTCTGAATTCCTTTTCTTTTATTGACTAATACCGAGGAGAAGACCACGATGAAAATGTTGAGTGTCTCTCATATGCATTATGGTTGATCTGACGAAGAACCCATATTACCTTGTCTTCTCCATTTGAATAAAATGTTTGCAGATTCCAACTTAGTCCACGACACTCTTGCACTATTATTATTTTCAAATTGTTCAGTCGTGCTAGTGAAAGGCAATGATGACGATATTCGATGAACTGGCCGTGGCAGAGAGAAACGGGTATGAACTCGACTTGTTATGTTTTTGTAAATATGTTTAACCTAGTATCCATGATTCATCCTATTATGATCAAACATGTTTGAAATAATAGTTAGAGATTATAGTTTCTCATGCCATGCATAAGTAGCTAGGAGTGGATAATGATTTATCTTGGATGTCAACATTGGGTTAAAATGATTGTGATGCAGTATGATGATATGGTATCCTTCTATGAATGTTTGAGTGGCTTGACTTGGCACATGTTCATGCATGTAGTTGAATCAAAACCAACATAGCCTCTATGATATTTATGTTCAGGGTGTTCATATCCTACTCATGCTTGTATCCAATGTTACTTATGCATAATACATGTTCATCACCGTTGTTGCTCTCTAGCTTGCCACTTATCAACCTATTTGCTAGCCTTCGCCTGTACTAAGTGGGAACTCTGCTTGTACATCAAAAACCTGAAACCCAAGTTATTCCAGATGAGTCCAACATACCTACCTATATGCGGTATTACCTTGTCGTCCTAAGTAAATTTACATGTGCCATCCTTTTTGTGTGCCTGGATTGTTCATAGAGCGACAGGAGGTAGTTGGTATCTTCCATGCTAAGCTGGTTATTCTCAGGTTGGGTGTTTATTCACGCACCATTGCACAAGAAAAGAGCGGTAATAGGGATTCCCAGTCCCAAATTGCAAAAAGAACTTATCAATATTCAAACAAAAACTCCTATGGAGCAAAAACCTTTACTTTACCGCTTGGGAACCGCTACTAATTTTTTTAGCATGGAAGATATTTATAACCGATGGTCGCAAAGTAAACAAGAAGGGTGCATGTCTCAAAATTTAATTTACCTCTGTTTTAAAAACTTGAGCTCTGCACCTCTGCAAATCACTGCTTCCCTCTGTGAAGGGACTATCTATTTACTTTTATGTTGTGTCATCACCTTCTCAAATAAGCGCTAGAACCTGAGAGCTCCACTGTCATGCTGATGCATTGTGTGTAGCTAATGATGGGTGCATCATGACTGGATCTTTTCTACCATGAATTACAATGTTTAGTCACTGCTTGAACTTTGCGGGTGCTCTGCATTTATGTTTTGCAGTCTCGGAAAGGGCTAGCAAGATACCACTATTGTCATATTGTATCATGGTTGTTTTGACAACGTGTTGCTGTTTGAGATATCTTGTTATTGCTCGCTAATTGATTGTGTCATTGATATGAGTTAATATAATTTTTAAGAGTTATTGTAGATATGGTTAGTTGTAGTATTTGCTGAAAACCTAGGTGCTGTTTAAGGTTATTTACAGAAAAAAGAGCAAAAGAGTTCATAAAAGTTTTTCTTTTTCACTTTAATTTATCAACTGAATTGCTTCAGGACAAGCAAAGGTTTAAGCTTGGGGGAGTTGATACGTCTCCATCGTATCTACTTTTCCTAACGCTTTTCCTCTTGTTTTGGACTCTAATTTGCATGATTTGAATGAAACTAACCCGGACTGACGTTGTTTTCAGCACAACTACCATGTTGTTGTTTTTGTGCAGAAATAAAAGTTCTCAGAATGGAACGAAACTTTGCAAGGATTTTTTATACAATAAAAGAGAATTTCTGGAGCCAAGAACCACCGAAGGGGGGCACTGGGTGGGCACTACCCACCAGGGCGTGCCACCCCCTCCAGGCATGCCCAGGTGGGTTGTCCCCACCTGGTGGCCCTGCAGACCCTGGAATCAACACAATAAAATCCAATTTTCCAGACAAAATGAGGGAGAAAGAGTTATCGCGTTTCACGAGATGCAGCCACCGCCTTCTCATGTTCTTCATCGGGAGGCCAGATCTGGAGTCCGTTCGGGGCCCTAGAGAGGGGGATCTTCGATATTCATCATCACCAACACTTTTTCATCGCCAATTCCATGATGCTCCCAACCGGAAGTAAGTAATTCCTTCATAGGCTCACTAGTCGGTGAGGAGTTGGATGAGATTCATCATGTAATCGAGTTACTTTTGTTAGGGCCTGGTCCCTAGTATCCATTATGTTCTAAGATTGATGTTACTATGACTTTGCCATGCTTAATGCTTGTCACTTTGGGCCCGGGTGCCATGATTTCAGATCTGAACCGTTTATGTTATCACCATTATATCCATGTTCTAGATCCGATCTTGCAAGTTATAGTCACCTACTACGTGTTATGACCCGGGAACCCCAGAGTGACAATAGTCGGGACCACTCCCAGTGATGATCGTAGTTTGAGGAGTTCATGTATTCACCATGTGTTAATGCTTTGTACCGGTTCTCTATTAAAAGGAGGCCTTAATATCCCTTAGTTTCCAATAGGACCCCGCTACCACGGGAGGGTAGGACAAAAGATGTCATGCAAGTTCTTTCGATAAGCATGTATGACTATTTACGGAATACACGCATACATTATATTTATGGAGCTAGTGCCTTATTGCCCTAGGTTATGATTGTCTCATGATGAATATCATCCAATGAACCACCGATCCAATGCCTATGAATTTACCTTATATTGTTCTTGCTAAGTTACTACTACTTCTACTGCTATTGTTACTGCTACAAAACCATTGCTATCACTGTTACTATTACCTTTACCACTGATGCTACCACTATTATCAAAACTATCATATTATTGTGCTACTGATCACTTTGTTGTGGATAATTAATCTCCAGGTGTGGTTGAATTGACAACTCAGCTGCTAATACTTGCAAATATTCTATGGCTCTCCTTGTGTCGAATCTATAAATTTGGGTTGAATACTCTACACTCGAAGACTGTTGCGATCCCATATACTTGTGGGTTATCATTTATTTTCACAAGTTCCTTAAGAAAACTTCATATGATCTTATCACTGGCAAGAAACCAAATGTTTCTTATTTACGTGTTTCTGGTTCACCTTGCTATATTTGTGACTTGAACCATAATTCCAAGTTTGCACCTAAGGCACATGAATGTTTTCTTCTTGGTAATGGCTCGAACTTGCATACTTATCGTGTCTATAACTCTCACCACGAGAAAGTTATGGAAACGGTAAATGTGCGGTTTGATGAATCTAACGGCTCCCAAAAGGAGCACCTGCCTGATCTGATAGATGAACCACCGATTTCGGATGTTATTCGGCAAATGGCCATTGGGAGCATCAAGCCAGTTGAGGGGAATCCTCCTGACTCTTCCGATGATGATGATGATGGCCCCATGACTCGAAGCAGAACTTGCCAAGCCACTGCCGGCCGCTCCAAACACAAATGAAAACCAGAATGCAATGCGAATCCGAATGGCAAACCCGATGAAAATGGTGATACAAATGCCAATCCCGATGTTGACACTAAGGAAAATGCAAATGGTCATCCTCTTCCTTGAGTGGCTCATCGAGTTGACCCAACATTGATTTTTGAAGATCTTGACAATCCAGGTTATCGACCCACAACTCGTTCTCACACTCATTTGGCTAACTACTATGGAAGTTTCTCCTTTGTCTCATTGGAGAACCTACCATATATGAAGAAGCCATGAATGATCCTGATTGGATGAATGCAATGCAAGAGAGTTGGTGCAATTCGAATTAAATGATGTGTGGGAGTTGGTTGACAAACCGAATCCTAAGAAGCACAATATCATCGACACCAAATGGGTATTTCAGTACAAGCAAGATGAAAATGGCATTGCTGTGAGAAACAAAGCACGTCTTGTCACTCCAGGGTATACACAGGTAGAAGGTATTGATTTTGGTGAAACATATGCTCCTGTTGCACGCCTTGAGGCAATTCGTATTCTTCTTGCTTATGCCAATTACAATAATATCCTGCTTTATCAAATGGATGGGAAAAGTGCTTTCCTTAATAGTGAACTTGATGAGGAAATATATGTTAAGCAGCCACCTGGCTTTGTCCTAACAAAGTTTTCAAGTTGAAGAAGGCTCTATATGGGCTAAAGCAAGCCCCTCGAGCTTGGTATGTCACCTTAAGAAGTTTTTGCTCGTCAAAGGGTTCAAGCCAGGATCCACTGACTCCACTCTTTCCACACTTGTCGTTGATGATGTTCTTTTCATGTGTCAAATGATGATATTATTTTTGGCTGTACTAACAATGCTTGCAGCTTGGAGTTCGGGAAAATGATATCTGAGAAGTATCAAATGTCTATGATGGGTGAACTTAAGTTCTTTCTCGGACTGCAAATACGTAAATAGGACAATGGAATTTTCATATCTTAGGAGAAATATCAGAAATACTATCTGAAGAAGTTTAAAATGCATGATTGCAAACTTAAGGGCTACAAAAACTCCAATGCCAACCAATGGTAAGCTGGACGTAGATGTGTATGGTAAGGATTACAATTAGAAAGCTTATCGTTCGATGATTGGCTATTTAGTCTACCTATGTGCATCCAAACCTAATATTTTGTTGAGTGTTTGTATGTGTGCCCGCTATCAAGCTACACTGAAAGAATTGCATCACCAAGCAGTCAAGCATATTCTGGAATATTTGGCTCACACCCCACCTTAGGTTTATGTTATCCTAAGGGAGCACAGTTTGATCTCATTGGCTATTCAGACTCAGATTACGCAGGTGACCTGGTTGATAGGAAATTTACTACGGGGATATGTCATTTCCTCGGTAGATCTTTGGTATGTTGGTCATCAAGGAAGCATAATTGTGTATCTCTCTCTACGGCTGAGGCCGAATATATTGCTATAGTGCTTGTTGCACTCAGTTATTGTGGATAAAGCAGAATCTGAAAGATTATGGCATCAAGGTCAAGAATATTCCTCTTTATTGCGACAATGAGAGTGCAATCAAAATTGCACACAATCCAGTGCAACACTCGTGTACCAAGCATATTGCCATCAGACATCATTTCATTCGTGATCATGTTGCTCGAGGAGATATTGTTATTCATCACGTCAGTACTGAAGATAATCTTGCTGACATCTTGACCAAGCTTGATATGTCTGCAACCTATCTATAATTTTTGATTGTTCCATGTTGTTATATTATCATTCCTAGATGTTTACAATCATTTTATAGTCATGTTATATCATTTTTATGGTACTAACCTATTGACATAGTGCCCAGTGCCAGTTGCTATTTTCTGCATGTTTTTAACATCGTAGGAAATCAATATCAAACGGAGTCCAAACGCAACGCAACTCCTGGAGGATTTTTTTTGGGCCAGAAGAAAGCCAATGGGCCAAGGAAGCACCTGAGGGGCTGCTCGAGGTGAGCAGCACCCACCAGGGCGCGCTAGGAGGCCCAGGCGCGCCCTGGTGGGTTGGGCCCACCTCGGGTGCCCCCCGGACCGCCTCTTTGCTCTATAAATACCCAAATATTCCAGAAACCCTAGGGGAGTCGATGAAATATTGATCCAGCCGCCGCAGTGTCCAGAACCACCAAGATCCAATCTAGACACCGTCATGGAGGGGTTCACCACTTCCATTGGTGCCTCTCCTATGATGCGTGAGTAGTTCTTTGTAGACCTACGGGTCCATAGTTAGTAGCTAGATGGATTCCCCTCTCTCTCTCTCTCTCTCTCTCTCTCTTGATTATCAATACAATGGTCTCTTGGAGATCCATATGATGTAAGTCTTTTGGCGGTGTGTTTGTTGGGATCCGATGACCTTTGAGTTTATGATCAGATCTACGTTTTTATCCATGAAAGTTATTTGAGTCTTATTTGATCTCTTATATGCATGATTTCTTATAGCCTGGTATCTCTTCTCTGATATTTGGGTTTTTTTGGCCAACTTGATCTATTTATCTTGCAATGGGAAGAGGTGATTTGTAGTGGGTTCGATCTTATGGTGCTTGATCCCAGTGACAAAAATGGAACCGACATGCATGTATCATTTCTACTAAGGATAAAAAGATGAGATCTATATCTTCCGCAATAGATAAACGGATCTCGTCTACATCATGTCATGGTTCTTATTACATTACTCTGTTGTCTCATGAACTTAATACACTAGATGCATGCTGGATAGCGGTCGATGTGTGGAGTAATAGTAGTAGATGCAGGCAAGAGTCGGTCTACTAATCTTGGACGTGATGCCTATATAGATCATTACCTAGATATCGTCATGATTATTTAAAGTTCTATCAATTGCCCAACAGTAATTGTTTTCCCACCGTTTGCTATTTTTCTCGACAGAAGCCACTAGTGAAACCTATGGCCCCGGGTCTCTTTTCATCTTATTTGCCTTTGCGATCTATTTTCTCTTGCATTTATTTTCAGATCTATTAAACCAAAAATACAAAATACCTTGCTGCAATTTATTTGTTCTGCGATCTATTTATCCTACCTACCTCTTTTTACCTCATGTTACTTGCCTACTTGGGGCGCCGTACACGGAAGGGATTACCTACCCCTTTAACACGTCAGGTTGCGAGCATTTGTTATTTGTGTGCCGGTGCTGTTTACATGGTGTGAGGAGGTTCGCCGACTGGTTCGATAACCTTGGTCTCATCACTGAGGGAAATACCTACCTTCGCTATACTGCATCATCCCTTCCTCTTTGGGCAAATACCGACGTAGTTCTAGCAGACATCAAAAGGAATTTTCTGGCGTCATTGCCGGGGAGGATCTTCAACATCAACGAGGTTCCAAATCACAAATCTCATCTGCTGACAATTTACATTATTTTCCATTTGCCTCTCGTTTTCCTCTCCCCCACTTCACAAAAAATTTCCGTTTTATTCGCCCTCTTTTTCGTTCGCCGTTTTCTCGTCAGATCTGTTTTTGAGTGCAATCTTGTTGCATAGTCATCATGACTCAAGAGAACACCAAGTTGTGTGATTTCTCAAACACCAACAACAATGATTTTATTAGCACTCCGATTGCTCCTCCCGCCACTAGTGTGGAGTCTTGCGATATTAATAATGCTTTGTTGAATCTTGTCATGAAAGATCAATTTGCCGGTACTCCTAATGAGGATGTCGTGTCCCATCTTAACACATTCGTGGGATTATGTGATATGCAAAAGAAAAAAGATGCGGACAATGATGTTGTGAAGTTGAAATTATTTCCTTTTCTTTGTGAGATCGCGCAAAAATTTTGCTTTCTTCTTTTCCTCGCAATAGTATTGATTCTTGGAACAAGTGCAAAGATGCTTTTATCACTAAGTATTTTCTGCCCGCAAAAATTATTTCCCTTAGAACCCAAATCATGAATTTCAAGCAACTTGAATATGAGCATGTTGCACAATCTTTGGGAAGGATGAAATTGATGCTGAGGACTTGCCCAACTCATGGGTTAAATCTTTGGATGATCATACAAAAGTTTTATGTGCGATTGAATTTTGTTTCTCGTAATCTTTTAGATTCTGCCGCGAGGGGTACTTTTATGGAAATTACTTTGGGTGAAGCTACTAAATTTCTAGAAAATATTATGTCAAATTACTCGCAATGGCATACCGAAAGAGCTCCAACTAGTAAAAAAGTCAATTCGGTAGAAGAAATAAATTCTTAGAGTGAAAAAGTTGATGCTCTTATGAAGTTGGTTGCTAATAAAAGTGCTCCTATTGATTTCAATGATGTTCCTTTGTCTACTTTGATTGAGAAAATAGTGATGCCATAGATGTGAATTTTGTCTCGCAAAATAATTTCAAAAACAATGCTTATGGAGTAATTTTAATCCTAGGCCTTTTCCTAGTAATTCCTCTAATAATTATGGTAATTCCTATGGTAATCCCACCTACAATAATAATACAAACACCTATGTTCTCGAGAACAATATTAAAGAATTTATCAATTCATAAAAGGCTTTCAACACTTTGATAGAAGAAAAGTTGAATAAGATTGATGATCTGTCTAGAAGTGTTGATAGAATTTCTCATGATGTAGAAACTCTCAAGATGAAAAAATTTGTGCCTAAAGTTGAAGAATCAATTAAAGCTCTTTATGTTTCTATGGATGAAAGTAAGAAAAGAACCTCTATGCTTAGAGCTAAAAGAGAATTTTTAGAAAAAGCATTTTCTAGTGATTACTATCATAAAAGTGATGAAGATCTTAAAGTGATTGGTGTTTCTTCTATTGATTCTTTTTTAGTAAATTTAAGATTGATGAAAAAGGGACTGGAGAAGAGTCAACTTTAGTTAGAGGGTGTCCCTATGATTCAGAGGGTGAAAATCTTGTTGAGAAAATTGATAAAAGTGGGTTCGAAGAGGTCAAGACCTTAACTAGTGATGTGCCCACTATTTTGGATTACAAAGACTTCAATTATGATAGTTTCTCTTTGATTGATTGTATTTCTTTGTTGCAATCCATGATAAATTCACCCCATTCTTATGAACAAAATAAAGCTTTTACTAAACATATTGTTGATGCCATGATGAAAGCTTTTGAAGAAAAATTGGAATCAGAAGTTTCAGTTCCTAGAAAATTGCACGATGAATGGGAACCTACTATCAAAGTCAAGATTAAAAATTATGAGTGTTTTTCTTTGTGTGACTTGGGTGCTAGTGTTTCTACAATTCCGAAATCTTTATGTATGTGCTTGGTCTTACCGATATTGAAGAATGCTCTTTAAATTTGCACTTAGTGGATTCTAGTATTAAAAAGCCTATGGGAAGATTTAATGATGTTCTTATTCTTGCAAAAAGGAATTATGTGCCCATAGATTTTATTGTTCTTGATATAGATTGCGATCCTTCTTGTCCAATTATTCTTGGTAGACCGTTTTTGCGTACTATTGGTGTCCTGATTGATATGAAAGAAGGCAATATTAAATTTCAATTTCCACTAAGGAAGGAAATGGAACACTTCCATAGAACAAGAATTAGTCCACCATATGAATCAATCATGAGGGCATCTTATGGATATAGAACCAAAGATGACACAACTTAGATCCTACGCGCTATGCCTAGCTAGGGGCGTAAAACGATAGCACATGTTGGGAGGCAACCCAATGAATATAATTTGTTTTTGTTTTTTGTTTTCTGTTCCTGAGTGTTAGCAAAATTATGCTACTTTTATGATTGTGTTTTTTGTGTTTTAATTAGTGTTTGTGCCAAGCAATGCCTTTGGGAAGACTTGGGTGAAAGTTTGATTGATCTTACTGAAAAACAGAAACTTTTGCCCTCACGAGATTCGTTGTCATTGTTTTACAGTAGAGTGATTTTAAGTTGATTCTTTTTGCAGAGGATTAATAGACAAATTCCTAACGTCCACAAATTTATTTAATAATTTTTGGAGTTACATAAGTATTCGAAATTTTCAGATTCCTACAGACTGTTCTTTTTTTGACGATTCTGTTTTCTTTGCGTTGTGTGCTTTTTCTGATGATTCTATGGTTTTCTTTGATGAGTTTTTGCCATATAAAAGTTGGAATATAGTAGATATAATGCAAAAACAAAATAAGAATAGGTTTTATACAGTACTTATAGTAGTGGTTTGGTTTCTTATACTAACGGGTCTCACGAAGGTTTTGTTTGAGTTTTGTGTGATTGAAGTTTTCAAGTTTTGGGTTATCTTATGATGGATGAAGGAATAAGGATAAGAAAAAGGCTAAGCTTGGGGATGCCCGAGGAACCCCAAGCTAATATTCAAAGAAGTAGCAAGCAACTAAGCTTGGGGATGCCCCCGAGTTGCATCCCCGCTTTCTTCTGACAACCATCGGTATTTTACTTGAAACTATATTTTTATTCGTCGCATGATATGAGTTTTGCTTGGAGCGTATTGTATGATATCAGTCTTTGCTTGTTTTTCTTTGTGTTTTAAGTGTTGAATCCTTTCTGGACACACCCTTTTTAGAAAGCCAAAAATTATGCTATGCTTGCTCCTATGCTTCACTTAAACTTTTAGAGCCATGGGCTTGCTCTATTACTTCACTTATATCTTTTTGAGCACGGTGCGTTGTGTTAATTCTAAAGAAATGCTCTAATGCTTCACTTATATTTATTTGGGAGTTAGTGATTTTTTAAGAAATTCTCTCTTGCTTCACTTAGATTATTTGGAGAGAAAGAAAAAAAATTATGCTCATGATCTTCACTTATATTTGTTTGAGCTTATCAAAAACAACATATGAAAATAGTCCCAAAGTGATAGATATCCAAGGAGGATATAATAAAAACTTTCATGAAGATCATTGGACAAAATAAACTTGATTCTTAGTAATGGATTTGAGATATGACGATATGATATGTGAGTCATTTTGATGAGTAATTGTGCTTTAGTAAGAATATTGATGTTAAGGTTTGTGATTCCCTATGCAAGAACGGAAGTCAATAGTTATGCAATGAAATTTATATCCTATTTATGGTGCATTATTCGGTGTTACTTATGCTTAATGCTTGGGTATGAGAGTTTTTGCTTTTTGGTTGGTCGCTTCTCAATCTTTTTGGTAGCCTTCATTTTGCACTAAGTATGATCACTACTTGTGCATCCAAACCCCTTTAAACCATTTTTGCCTTATGGGTCCACTATACCTACCTATAGGCGGTATTTCCATGATGTTCTAAGCAAATTTGCATGTGCCATCTCTAATATTCAAAATAAATTTCTCTTTTGTGTGCTCTACTACTCGCAAGGCGGTAAAGGGTAGCCAATATTTTCCATGCTAGATGTGTTATTCTCACGATGAGTGTTTATTTACTTATCATTCCACGAGAGTACAACAAAGGTACTAGGGATGCCCAGTCCCGAAATAAATAAATGAATTTACTTTATGTTGTCAAATAATAAATTCCTTGGAAAGTGTTGGTATGTCAGGCACCCGTGGATACGGCTAGCCATGGAAAGTGAAAGCTATGGTGGACAAAGTAATAAACTTTATTTTCTGTTTGGGAAACATCTATGATGTATCTAGCATGGAAAGTGTTGGGATGTTCCAAATCGTTTTCGTTGGTAGGAAAAGTATGCCTCTCAAAAATAATTTTATCTCTCAGTTTAAGCTATGAGCTCTCGCACCTCTACAAATCCCTACTTCCCTCTGCGAAGGGCCTTTCTTTTACTTATGCAATTTTTATTTTGAATTTGAGTCTCCATCTTATCTTATAAAGCACCAGCTAAGGGGCACTATGATCGTGTTTGAGCATTGGGTGTAGCTAATATTCGAGTGTGTTTCATGAATGGGTCAATCATTTAGCATAATGGGCTAGGGATAACTTGATTTAGTGTTGATATTTTGAAGGACATGGTTGCTTGTTGGTATATTTGAGTATTAAAGTCTTCATGTCAAGACTAGACTATTGCTTTGAATCATATAAAAGTCCATTTGTCCATTCTATAAAGAAAATAAATGTGATGAACATGTTAGGAAGCATTCCACATCAAAAATTCTGTTTTTATCATTTACCTACTCGAGGATGAGCAGGAATTAAGCTTGGGTATGCTGATACGTCTCCAACGTATCTATAATTTTTGATTGTTCCATGCTGTTATATTATCATTCTTGGATGCTTTACAATCATTCTATAGTCATTTTATATCATTTATTGGTACTAACCTATTGACATAGTGCCATTTCCAGTTGTTGTTTTCTGCATGTTTTTTACATTGCAGGAAATCAATATCAAACGGAGTCCAAACACAACGAAACTTCTTGAGGTTTTTTGGGCCAGCAGACATCCATTGGGCCAAGGAAGCACCTGGGGGGTCCCTTGAGGAGGGCAACACCCACCAGGGCGCGTCTGGGGGCCCAGGCGCACCCAGGTGGGTTGTTCCCACCTCAGGTGTCCCCTGAACCGCCTCTTTACTCTATAAATACCCCAATATTACAGAAACCCTAGGGGAGTCGACGAAAATCAATTCCAACCGCGGCAGAGTCTGGAACCACTAGATCTAATCTAGACACCATCACAGAGGGGTTCACCTCTTCCATTGGTGCCTCTCTGATGATGCGCGAGTAGTTCTTTGTAGACCTATGGGTCCGTAGTTAGTAGCTAGATGGCTTCCTTCTCTCTCTTGATTATCAATACAATGGTCTCTTGGAGATCCATATGATGTAAGGCTTTTTGCGGTGTGTTTGTTGGGATCCGATGAACTTTGAGTTTATGATCAGATCTATGTTTTTATCCATGAAAGTTATTTGAGTCTTCTTTGATCTCTTATATGCATGATTGCTTATAGCCTCGTATTTCTTCTCTGATATTTGGGTTTTGTTTGGCAAACTTGATCTATTTATCTTGCAACTGGAAGAGGTGCTTTGTGATGGGTTCGATCTTACGGTGCTTGATCCCAGTGACAGAAGGGGAAACAACACGTATGTATCATTGCTATTAAGGATTAGAAGATGGGGTCTATATCTGCCGCAATAGATAAACGGATCTCGTCTACATCATGTCATCGTTCTTAACGCATTACTCCGTTTTCTCATGAACTTAATACACTAGATGCATGCTGGATAGCGGTCGATGTGTGGAGTAATAGTAGTAGATGCAGGCAGGAGTCGGTCTACTAATCTTGGACGTGATGCCTATATAATCATCTTTGCCTGGATATCGTCATGATTATTTGAAGTTCTATCAATTGCCCAACAGTAATTGTTTTCCCATCGTTTGCTATTTTTCTCGAGAGAAGCCACTAGTGAAACCTACGCCTCCCCCGGTCTCTTTTCATATTATTTGCCTTTGCGATTTATTTTCTCTTGCATTTATTTTCAGATCTATTAAACCAAAATACAAAAATACCTTGCTGCAATTTATTTGTTCCGTGATCTATTTATCCTATCTACCACTTTTTACGTCACGTTATTTTCCTACTTGAGGGGCCGTAGCCGGAAGGGATTGACAACCCCTTTAACACGTCGGGTTGCGAGTATTTGTTATTTGTGTGCATGTGTTGTTTATGTGGTGTGAGGAGGGTCTCCTACTGGTTCGATAACCTTGATCTCATCAATGAGGGAAATACCTATTGTCCATATACTGCATCATCCCTTCCTCTTTGGGGAAATACCGACGTAGTTCTAGCAGACATCAAGCCTCCCGACGAGAAAAGATTCTGTGGGTTACGGTGTGAGCTAAATATCCGATATTTAGCAAACATGCAGTAAGATGGACTCAGGACTTATGCCAACACTTCCACATCTTAAAAGGAATGGGTGCATACCACTCGAAGAGTTTAAAAATTTCGACAAACTGAAATTTTCTTTCTGAGAGTGAATTCATTAACAAAGAACTAGACTAACCGAGTGCCACGATAATTGTGTGATGCTCGGGGTCATACAGTTCTTATACGGTGGGTCACACCTGAGGGAGTCCTAGACTAAGGGGTCCTCGGACAGCCGGACTATATACTTTGGCCGGACTATTGGACTATGAAGATACAAGATAGAAGACTTCGTCTCGTGTCCGGATGGGACTCTCCTTTGCGTGGATGGCAAGCCTGGCAATTCAGATATGTAGATTCCTTTCTCTGTAACCGAATTTGTACAACCCTAGTCCCCCCGGTGTCTATATAAACCGGAGGGTTTAGACTTCTAGGGTTTAGCCACAACAATCATAACCTCATAGGCTAGACTTTTAAGGTTTAGCCATTACGATCTCGTGGTAGATCAACTCTTGTAATACTCATATTCATCAAGATCAATCAAGCAGGAAGTAGGGTATTACCTCCATAGAGAGGGCCCGAACCTGGGTAAACATTGTGTCCCCCGCCTCCTGTTACCATTAGCCTTAGATGCACAGGTCGGGACCCCCTACCCGAGATCCGCCGGTATTGACACCGACATTGGTGCTTTCATTGAGAGTTCCGTTGTGCCGACACCATAAGGCTTGATGGCTCCATCAATTGTCTACAACAACGCAGTCTAGGGGGGATCTTCCTCCCAAGACAGTTCTTCTTATTCGGCGGCTTCGCACTGTGGGCCAATTCGCTTGGCCATCTAGAGCAGATCGATAGCTACGCCCCTGGCCATCAGGTCTGATTCGGAAGCCTGAATTTTGTGGCCGATATCCGTGGAGACCCTATCTTCGACGGGTTCGAGCCCATGACGGCAGTCCACGGCCACCGCGATGAACGTGACCTAGATCTGTCATCGGGTCACAGGCAGGAGATAGCGCCTGTGACCGCCCTGGCCCTAGAGCCGGAGTGGACTGCGTCGTCCGGAGACGGGAAGCTTAACCCCTCCACGGAAGCCGTAGACTCAGCGGCGCCCGAGCCGCACATAGACCCAACATTGAGTTGGGCCCGTGTCACCAGAACCTCGGACTCACCTTCGGCCATAGGTTCCGGACCGCATGCATCCACATCCATCGAACCTGATCGGGCACCGATCTTGGAGTTCAGCTCCGCGGATGTCTTCCAGCACTCACCTCTAGGTGATGTGCTAAACTCATTAAAATCCATCTCCTTGTAGGGAGATTCTTGGTTGAACTATGTCCGGCTCGAGTGGGAAGCGAACGACGAAGAACTTTGTGTCCCACCCACCACCCACTTGATAGCCACTGTCGATGACTTAACCGACATGCTTGATTTCGACTCCGAAGACATCGATGCTATGGATGACGATGCCGAAGAAGAACAAGAGCCGCTACCTACAGGGCGGTGGACAGCCACCTCCTCATACGATATATACAGGGTGGACACACCCAAGGAGAAGGAGGCCAACAATGATAACGGCATGCTCATCGATGAACCTACCAAGCGTCGGCACCATAAGCGCCGACCTCGATCCGACAAAAAGAAAAACAACAACATTGTCACAGGCGACGATGATAACCTGGGCCAAGCCGAGGACCCCGCAGAACCAGCGTTGGAGCAGGACGTGCGAGAGGACGGCGAACACAGTCCGGGGATGTTGTCTAACCATAGCGATGCCAAAGATAGCAACTATCAACCTGTCTTCGAAGAGGAGACCAGCTTGGGCGACGACGAATTCGTCATCCCAGAAGAACCATTAGAACAAGAACGCCTCCATCAAAGGCTTATCGCCACTCCAAGGAGCTTGAAGAAGCAGAAGCAGTGGCTTAAAGCCGCACAGGATACGCTCAACGACAGATGGAACGAAGTGCTAGACGCCGAGGAAAAATACGGTGGTAATCGCCAAACAAAGAGCTATCCTAAACATAAGCTACTGCCCGAATTCGACGACGAGGCTATTGCGTCCATACCGCCGAAAAACAATACGGCCAACAGGCCGGACCAACCACCTCGTGGTCGAGACAGAGCG
The DNA here is from genome assembly GCF_002162155.2 of Triticum dicoccoides. Lineage (NCBI taxonomy): Eukaryota > Viridiplantae > Streptophyta > Magnoliopsida > Poales > Poaceae > Triticum > Triticum dicoccoides. The sequence goes on from NC_041385.1 coordinate 657,786,965, forward strand.
GCTGGCAACGTCATACCCAAGCCCGCACCCCCTCCCCTTAAAGGAAGGAACGTTGCGGCCCAGGACCAAAAACACGATCTACGTGAGGACCTGGAAAAAAAGGCTGGCAAAACCAGGTCCATCTATGGATCTAGGGAACGTGCTCCTACACAGACCATGATTATCAAATCGCATACACCGGTCATTTACCAGCTCGGAACCAATACCGAACACTACAACCGTCAGACCCAATCCACGGCACTCCCGACAAACCAGCCAACCACACAAATAGAGAATGTTGGGTCTTCAAGCAGGCCGGCAAACTCAACGACAAACACAAAGGGAAGGGACCTCAAAGCAACGACGAGGACGAACCTCGCCAGCCAAACACGGGGGGACAGAAGAAATTTCCACCGGAGATCAAAACAGTGAACATGATCTATGTCATTCATATCCCAAAGAGGGAGCGCAAATGCGCACTTCGAGACATCTATGCAGTCGAGCCAGTCGCCCCCAAATTCAACCCATGGTCGGCCTGTCCGATCACCTTTGATCGCAGGGATCATCCGACTAGTATCCGTCACGGGGGTTCGGCTGCCTTAGTGCCCGACCCAATAATCAACGGATACCACCTCACCGGAGTCCTTATGGACAGCGGCAGTTGTCTCAATCTGATATATCAGAACACTATCCACAAGATGGGGGTAGACCCATCAAGAATCAAGCCAAGCAGCACTACCTTTAAAGGAGTTATTGAGGGAGTCCGGGATTAAGGGGTCCTTAGACAGCCGGACTATATACTTTGGCCGGACTGTTGGACTATGAAGATACAAGATTGAAGACTTTGTCCCATGTCCGGATGGGACTCTCCTTTGCGTGGAAGGCAAGCTTGGCAATTCGGATATGTAGATCTCCTTCTCTGTAACTGACTCTGTGTAACCCTAGCCCCCTCCGGTGTCTATATAAACCAGAGGGTTTAGTTCGTAGGACAACAACAATCATAATCATAGGCTAGCTTCTAGGGTTTAGCCTCTACGATCTCGTGGTAGATCAACTCTTGTAATACTCATATCATTGATAACCCACAAGTGTAGGGGATAATTGTAGCCTCTTTCGATAAGTAATAGTGTCAAACCCAACGAGGAGCTAAAGGTAGAACAAATACCCTCTCAAGTCCTATCAGCCACTGATATGACTCTACGCATGCTTAGTGTTCGCTTTACCTAGAACAAGTATGAAACTAGAAGTACTTTGTAGGTGTTGTTGGATAGGTTTGCAAGATAATAAAGAGCAAGTAAATAAAAACTAGGGGTTGTTTAGATAAATAAACAATAAAGTAAATATAGCGAGTATGGAAAAGTGGTGGTAGGAGTTGTGCAATTGTCCCTAAGCAATTGACTATGTTACTAGACCAGTAATCACTATTGCAATTCTATTTGAGGGAGAGGCATAAGCTAACATACTTTCCCTACTTGGAATATATGAACTTATGATTGGGACTCTAGCAAGCATCCGCAACTACTAAAGATTCATTAAGGTAAAACCCAACCATATCATTAAAGTATCAAGTCCCCTTTATCCCATACGCAAACAACCTACTTACTCGGGTCTGTGCTTCTGTCACTCACGCCACCCACCATAAGCAAATCATAAAAATATTGCAAACCCTACAGCGGGAATCCCTCAAGCTTGCGCGACAAGGAGGGCACAATAGGACAGCACTAATAATAAAACATGCAACTCAAACCAATCATAGCAATTCATCAGTCACCGATAGGACAACGAAAATCTACTCAGACATCCTAGGATGGCAACATATCATTGGAAAATAATATGAAGCATAAAGCACCATGTTCAAGTAGAGGGTACAGCGGGCAGCGGGAGAGTGGACCACTGGATATAGATGGGGGAAGGTGATGGAGATGTTGGTGAAGATGACGGCAGTGTTGGTGAAGATCGCGGTGATGATGATGGCCCCCGGCAGCGCTCCAACGCCACTGGAAGCAAGGGGGGAGAGGCCCCCTTCTTATTCTTCTTCCTTGACCTCCTCCCTAGATGGGAGAAGGGTTTCCTCTCTGGTCCTTGGCTCCCATGGCTTGGGAGGGGCGAGAGTCCCTCCGAGATTGGATCTATCTCTATGTTTCTGCGTTCTCTGATTCTACCCCTTCATTGTTTCTTTTATATCTGGAGATCCGTAACTTCTATTGGGGTGAATCTTTCGCCCAGACTTTTCTCGTAAAATTAGCTTTCTTGCAGCAAAAGAAGGGCATCAACCGCCTTACGGGCGGCCCATGAGAGTGCCAGGCGCGCCCAGGGGGTGGGCGCGCCCCCCTGTCTTGTGGCCACCTCGGACACTGTTTCGCGTTGATTCTTCCTCCGGAAAATCCCAAATATTCCAAAATAATTCTCCGTCCGTTTTTATCCCGTTTGGATTCCGTTTGATATTGGTTTTCTGTGAAACATAAAACATGCAACAAACAGGAACTGGCACTGGGCACTGGATCAATATGTTAGTCCCAAAAATAATATAAAAAGTTGCCAAAAGTATATGAAAGTTGAAGAATATTAGCATGGAATAATAAAAAATTATAGATATGACGGAGACGTATCGGCATCCCCAAGCTTAATTCCTGCTCGTCCTCGAGTAGGTAAATGATAAAAAAGATAATTTTTGATGTGGAATGCTACCTAGCGTAATCTTGATCATATGTCTAATCATGGCATGAATATAAAGGCACGAGTGATTCAAAGCAATAGTCTATCATTTGACATAAAAACAATAATACTTCGAGCGTACCAATAAAGCAATCATGTCTTCTCAAAACAACAAGGCCAAAGCAAGCTTATCCCTACAAAATCATATAGTTTGGCCATGCTTCATTTTCGTCACACAAAATGCTCCCATCATGCACAACCCTGATGACAAGCCGAGCAATTGGCTCATACTTTTTAACGCGCTTCAGCTTTTTCAACCCTCACGCAATACATGAGCGCAAGCCATGGATATAGCACTATAGGTGGAATAGAATATAATGATGGAGGTTATGTGGAGAAGACAAAAAAGGAGGAAGTCTCACATCGATGCGGCTAATCAACAGGCTATGGAGATGCCCATCAATTGATGTCAATGCGAGGAGTATGGATTGCCATGCAACGGATGCACTAGAGCTATAAGTGTATGAAAGCTCAAACTGAAAACTAAGTGGGTGTGCATCCAACTTTCTTGCTCATGAAGACCTAGGGCATTTGAGGAAGCCCATCATTAGAATATACTCCCTCCGTTCCTAAATATAAGTCTCTCTAGAGATCCCACTAGTTGGACTACATATGGAGCAAAATGAATGAATCTAAACTTGAAATGCATCTATATACATCAGTATGTGGTTTATAATGGAATCTCTACAAAGACTTATATTTAGGAACGGAGGGAGTACAAGCCAAGTTCTATAATGAAAATTCCCACTAGTATATGAAAGTGACAACATAGGAGACAATCTATATGAAGAACATGGTGCTACTTTGAAGCACAAGTGTGGAAAAAGGATAGTAACATTGCCCCTTTTCTTTTATTCTTTTTTTCTCTTTTTTCTTTTTTTTTCTTTTTGGGTGGGCTTCTTTGGCCCCCTTTTTTATTTAGGCTTATTTGGCCTTTCCTTTTTTTATTTATTTTTATTTTTTCTTTTTTTCATGGGGCAATGTTCTATAATGATGATCATCACACTTTTATTTACTTACAACTCGATATTACAACTCGATACTAGAACAAAGATATGACTCTATATGAATGCCTCCGGCGGTGTACCGGGATGTGCAATGATCTAGCGTAGCAATGACATAAAAAACGGACAAGCCATGAAAACATCATGCTAGCTATCATACGATCATGCAAAGCAATATGACAATAAATGCTCAACTCATGTATATGATGATGATGGAAGTTGCATGGCAATATATCTCGGAATGGCTATGGAAATGCCATAATAGGTAGGTATGGTGGCTGTTTTGAGGAAGATATAATGAGGCTTATGTGTGATGGAGCGTATCATATCACGGGGTTTGGATGCACCGGCAAAGTTTGCACCGACTCTCGAGGTGAGAAAGGGCAATGCACGGTACCGAAGAGGCTAGCAATGATGGAAAGGTAAAAGTGTGTATAATCCATGGACTCACATTAGTCATAAAGAACTCATATACTTATTGCAAAAGTTTATTAGCCCTCAAAGCAAAGTACTACTACGCATGCCCCTAGGGGGATAGATTGGTAGGAAAAGACCATCGCTCATCCCCGACCGCCAATCATAAGGAAGACAATCAAAGAAACACCCCATGCTTCAAATTTGTCACACAACGGTTACCATACGTGCATGCTACGGGACTTGCATACCTCAACACAAGTGTCTCTACAATCCACAACCACCCACTAGCATGACTCTAATATCACCATCTTTATATCACAAAACTATTGCAAGGAATCAAACATATGATATTCAGCGATCTACAAGTTTATGTAGGATTTTATGACTAACCATGTGAATGACTAATTCCTGTCATCTCTCTAAATTGATATAAGTGAAGCAAGAGAGTTTAGTTATTTCTACAAAAGATATGCCCATGCTCTAACAAATATAAGTGAAGCAAAAGAGCATTCTACAAATGGCGGTTTTCTATGTGAAGAGAAACAGGCAATCCAAACTTCAAATGATATAAGTGAAGCATATGAAGCATTCTATAAAGTCATACTCAAAATATTTAAGTGAAGTGAAATGAGAATTCTATAAATCAACCAAGGACTATCTCATACAAGCATGGTGCATAAAATAAAATGAAAACTACATGCAAAAGATGGTCCAAGGTTGCACATATCACATGAACGAAACGAATCCGAAAACGTACCGATACTTGTTGAAGAAAGAGGGGATGCCTTCCGGGGAATCCACAAGCTTTGATGCTTGAGTCTCCTTGAATATTTACATGGGGTGCCTCGGGCATCCCCAAGCTTGAGCTCTTGCCTCTCTTCCTTTTCCTCATATCGAGACCTCCTCGATTAGACACTTCATCCACACAAAACTTCAACAGAAAACTCGGTAAGATCCGTTAGTATAATAAAGCAAATCACTACTCTAAGTACTGTAGCAAACCAATTCATATTTTGTTTTTGCATTGTGTCTACTGTAAAATAACTTTTTTATGGCTTAATCCACTGATATAAATTGATAGATTCATCAAAACAAGCAAACTATGCATCAAAAACATAATCTGTCAAAAACAGAACAGTCTGTAGCAATCTGAACATTCACCATACTTATGGTACCCCAAAAATTCTACCACATTTAGGAAAAATAAAAAAGTTCTATAGCAATACAGTGGAAAAGTAATCAGAACCAGTTGACGTTCCTGTTAAAAATGTAAAATCACGCACTACAGCCAAAGTTTCTGTCCTGCACCGTACAAACCAACAAGCATTGTAAACATCCTAAAGGAAAACCTTGGCACATTATTTTTATAATACAAAGGAATTGTACAAGGGGATAATTATTTTTTGATGAAAAGGTTCTGTAATCAAGATTCACAAAGTTTCCATGCGCATGAACAAAGTTCAAGGAGCTCTCCCACTTCAACAATGCTTGTCTTTCTCACATTCACTTTCCTTTTTGAAAAGTTTTTGTGTTCCCCTCTTTATTTTTTGTTTGTTTTTAAACTATATAAAAGCACTCAACAGAAATAAATGACTCTCTAAAACTTTCGGCTTGTCTCCCTGGCAGCGCTTTCTTTAAAGCCATTAAGCTAGGGATATAGTGCTCAAGTAATGGATCCACCCGGATCCCAAGGTATATCAAAGCCAATTTTAATTAACAATGATTTGTAATTTAGTAGTGAGCACAAAGTAACATATATCATGCAACAACGAAGTCTAACTCTCTTCCTATGCATCGGCATGTCATAAAAGAACAATTCATGCACACATAGTAAAGGCCAATGCATAGTATAAACAGTTTCTTGCAATTTTATCATATTGGAAACATAGAGAGGTGGAGATATAGTTCCTCTCTCATAATAATTGCAAGTAGGAGCAGCAAGCACATGCATATTATATTCATCAAAATCATCATGTGCAATGTAAAAGGCAACCCATCAATATAATCCTTAATAAGCACAAACTTCTCCGATATAGTGTAGTTGGGAGAATTCAAAAAGATAATAAGACTATCATGTGTGGGTGCAATAGCAACAATTTCATGTTTAACATAAGGAACTATAGCAAGTTCATCTCCATAAGCATAATTCATATTGGCATCCTGGCCACAAGCATAGCAAGCATCATCAGGGATATTTCAAAGAAATTCAAGGGATCATAGCAATCATCCTTCGGTAAGCATGAAGGGGAATTAAGCAATGTATGAGTTGAAGAGTTACTCTTATTAGAAGGTGGGCACGGGTGATCAATCCGCTCTTCCTCCTTTTGTTCTTCGCTCTCATCATCATCTTTTTAATCCAATGAGCTCATAGTTTCATCACTTTCTTGTTCCATAGCTTCTTGCAAAATATTAGTCTCTTCTTGGACAGCGGAGACTTTCTCAATAAATGCTTTAGTATAGTAATTGTATTCATAATTTTCATAGAAATATCTAAGTATAGCAAGATTTTCAGGCCTATAAACACCATCATCATCAAAAGCTTCATACTTTTCAAACAAAGATTATATTTCATAAGCAGCCTTAAAAGCAACAAATTCTTCTATTTGCTCCACATCATAGTAATCATATATACCATTAGCATAAGAAGCTAAGGTTTCATTATCATTAAATTTGCATGAAAAGGGAAGGTGTGGAGCCTTCATCCTAGAGCAACAAGTAATATCATATCTCAAGCATAGTTGACGAGCATACCAACGCAACATAATAAATTGATCCCATAATAGTTTCCCTTTTTGTGTCGAGCGATAATCCCTAAAGTATTCACATTGATCCAACATGTCTCCCATTATAAAGTTGAATGGGGTTTTCTCAGGATTATCGAAGTAGTACATAATATCTTTCACATAATGAGAATCGAGGGCTTTAGGAGTTACCCCATCTCCATGAGTAGCAAGTACACCTAATTTTTTTGGTATTTCGTGTTCCATATCCATAACTAGAGATAGAGAACAACTAAGAACAGCAAATAAAAATTACTTAGTGATAAAGCAAACAAGCACACACAAGAATATTCACCCCACGCTATGACTCCCCGGCAACGGCGCCAGAAAAAGGTCTTGATAACCCACAAGTGTAGGGGATAATTGTAGCCTCTTTCGATAAGTAAGAGTGTCGAACCCAACGAGGAGCTAAAGGTAGAACAAATACCTCTGAAGTCCTATCTGCCACTGATACGACTCTACACACGCTTAGTGTTTGCTTTACCTAGAACAAGTATGAAACTAGAAGTACTTTGTAGGTGTTGTTGGATAGGTTTGCAAGATAATAAAGAGCAAGTAAATAAAAAATAGGGGTTGTTTAGATAAGTAAAAAATAAAGTAAATATAGCGAGTATGGAAAGGTGGTGGTAGGAGTTGTGAAATTGTCCCTAAGCAATTGACTATGTTACTAGACCGGTAATCACTATTGCAATTCTATTTGAGGGAGAGGCATAAGCTAACTTACTTTCTCTACTTGGATCATATGCACTTATGATTGGAACACTAGCAAGCATCTTCAACTACTAAAGATTCATTAAGGTAAAACCCAGCCATAGCATTAAAGTATCAAATCCCCTTTATCCCATACGCAAACAACCTACTTACTCGGGTCTGTGCTTCTGTCACTCACGCCACCCACCATAAGCAAATCATAAACATATTGCAAACCCTACAGCGGGAATCCCTCACGCTTGCGCGACACGGAGGGCACAATCGTACAGCACCAATAATAAAACATGCAACTCAAACCAATCGTAGCAATTCATCAATCACCGATAGGACAACGAAAGTCTACTCAGACATCATAGGATGGCAACACATCATTGGAAAAAAATATGAAGCATAAAGCACCATATTCAAGTAGAGGGTACAGCGGGATGTGGGAGAGTGGACCACTAGATATAGATGGGGGAAGGTGATGGAGATGTTGGTGAAGATGACGGCGGTGTTGGTGAAGATCGCGGTGATGATGATGGCCCCCGGCAGCGCTCCGGCGCCACCGGAAGCAAGGGGGAGAGAGGCCCCCTTCTTCTTCGTCTTCCTTGAACTCCTCCTAGATGGGAGACGGGTTTCCCCTCTGGTCCTTGGCTCCCATGGCTTGGGAGGGGAGAGAGCCCCTCTGAGATTGGATCTATCTCTCTGTTTCTACGTTCTCTGATTCTGCCTCTTCACCGTTTCTTTTATATCTGGAGATCCGTAACTCCGATTGGGGTGAATCTTTTGCCCAAATTTTTCTCGTAAAATTAGCTTTCTTGCGGCAAAAGAAGGGCATAAACCGCCTTATGGGTGGCCCACGAGAGTGCCAGGCACGCCCAGGGGGGTGGGCGCGCCCCCCTGTCTCGTGGCCACCTCGGACACTGTTTCGCGTTGATTCTTCCTCCGGAAAATCCCAAATATTCCAAAATAATTCTCCGTCCGTTTTTATCCCGTTTGGATTCCGTTTGATATTGGTTTTCTGTGAAACATAAAACATGCAACAAACAGGAACTGGCACTGGGCACTGGATCAATATGTTAGTCCCAAAAATAATGTAAAAAGTTGCCAAAAGTATATGAAAGTTGAAGAATATTAGCATGGAACAATCAAAAATTATAGATACGATGGAGACGTACCAATCATCAAGATCAATCAAGCAGGAAGTAGGGTTTTACCTCCATCGAGAGGGCCCGAACCTTGGTAAACATCGTGTCCCCCGCCTCCTGATACCATTAGCCTTAGACGCACAGTTCGGGACCCCCTACCCGAGATCCGCCGGTTTTGACACCGAAATTGGTGCTTTCATAGAGAGTTCCACTATGCCGTCGCGATAAGGCTAGATGGATCCTTCAATCATCTTCAACAACGCGGTCCAGGGGGAGGTTTTCCTTCCGGGACAAATCTTCGTATTCGGCGGCTTCGTACTGCGGGCCAACTCGCTTGGCCATCTGGAGCAGATCGATAGCTATGCCCCTGGCCATCAGGTCAGGTTTGGAATCTTGAACTACACTGCCGACATCCGTGGAGACTTGATCTTTGACGGATTCGAGCCCGTGTCAGGTGCGCTAAACACTCACGATGAGCATGACTTAGATCTGCCATCGGACCGTATTCAGGGGATCGCACCTGCGGCTGCCCCAGGAATCAATCCAGAGCAGATTGTGCCATCCGAGGACGGGTGGATGGACCCCGCCACAGAGGCCGCATACTCATCGGCGTCAGAGCCGAACACTGATCCCACCTCCTATGAGGCCGGTATCATCGGACCCTCGGACTCGTCTCCGGCTACAGGATCCGAACCGCGTATGCCCGTGCCTATCGAATCTGATTGGGCACCGGTCATGGAGTTCACCTCCGCGCATATCTGTCAGGGGACTCTTGGCCGAACTATGTACGGCTCGAGTGGGAAGCGGACGACGACGAAATTCGTTCCCCACCCACCACCCACTTAATAGCCACTGTCGATGACTTAACCAACGTGCTTGACTTCAACTCCGAAGACATCGATGGTATGGATGGCGATGCAGGAGAAGAACAGGAACCACCGCCTATAGGGTGCTGGATATCCACCTCATCATATGATATATATATATGGTGGACACCCCCAAAGAAAGCAATGGCGATGAGGCAACAGAAGATAATCCCCTGGAGAAGCAATCTAAGCACTGGCGTCATAGGCGCCGCTCCAAGCCCCGCCATAGCAAAAATAGTGATACCGGCGCAAGAGATGATAACTATCCGGATGGTGCCGAAGACGAAAACAATCCTGCCCAGCTAGGCTTCGAGCAGGCCGAGCAAGAAGATGGGCAAGCTAGCCCCAAGGAACAGGTAACAGATGGAGAATCAAAGGATGATAATTACATGCCTCTCTCCGAAGACGAAGTGAGCCTTGGTGACGAAGAATTCATCGTGCCTAAGGATCCCATCGAGCAGGAGTGCTTCAAGCGCCGGCTTATAGCCACTGCAAAAAGCCTGAAGAAAAAGCAGCAACAACTTCAAGCTAATCAAGCTCTGCTAACTGATAGATGCACCGAGGTCCTAGTTGCCGAGGAATACGGACTCGAGCGCCCTACCAAAAGTTACCCAAAGCGCAGGTTGCTACCTCAACTCGAGGAGGAGGCGTTAAGGCCCACACTACCAGCGCACGATGCGGCTGACCGGCCACCCCGTGGCCGAGACAAAGCGGCCTACAAGCCCAAAGTCCAGACCGCACCCCATCTCCAATCAAACAATAATATTAAGGACCGGGGCTACACGAAGGACCTGCAAGACGTATTGGAAAACAAAGCAGGACAGTCAAGATCGATCTACCGATCACGGGGGCGCGCCACAACGCGTGACGACGACTGTCACGCCAGATACATTAAACAAAAGTCCGGCCGGGCCGAATACAATAGACCAGATTCATTTGAACTACGTCGGGATGTAGCCCGGCATAGAGGCGCCGCACACCCCCTATGCTTCACTGATGAAGTAATAGATCATGAATTCCCAGAAGGGTTTAAACCCGTGAACATTGAATCATATGATGGCACAATATACCCCGCGGTATGGATTGAAGATTTTCTCCTGCACATTCACATGGCCCGCGCCGATGACTTACATGCCATCAAGTACCTACCACTTAAGCTCAAAGGACCGGCTCGGCATTGGCTGAATAGCTTGCCAGCAAGCTCCATTGGCAGTTGGGAGGACCTAGAAGATGCATTCCTTGACAACTTCCAGGGCACTTACATGCGACCACCGGATGCTGATGACTGAAGTCACATAACCCAACAGCCCGGAGAGTCAGCTAGGAAATTCTGGACTCGGTTCCTAACTAAAGAGAACCAAATTATCGACTGTCCGGATGCCGAGGCCTTAGCAGCCTTCAAGCATAACATCCGTGACGAATGGCTTGCCCGACACCTCGGCCAAGAGAAGCCAAAGTCCATGGAAGCCCTCACAACACTCATGACCCGCTTTTGCACGGGCGAGGACAGCTGGCTGGCTCGTAGCAACATCACACCAAAAAACTCTGGTGATTCAGACGCCAGAGATAGCAACGGCAAGCCACGACGCAATAGACACAAGCATCAGAACATTGGCGACAACGCCGAAGACACAGCAGTCAACGCCGGATTCAGAGGCTCTAAATCCGAACAGCGGGAAAATCCATTCAAAAGAAATAATCCGGGCACTTACGTGCGACCACCGGATGCTGATGACTGAAGTCACAAAACCCAACAGCCCGGAGAGTCAGCTAGGAAATTTTGGACTCGGTTCCTAACTAAAAAGAACCAAATTATCGACTGTCCGGATGCCGAGGCCTTCGCAGCCTTCAAGCATAACATCCGTGACGAATGGCTTGCCCGACACCTCGGCCAAGAGAAGCCAAAGTCCATGGCAGCCCTCACAACACTCATGACCCGCTTTTGCACGGGCGAGGACAGCTGGCTGGCTCGTAGCAACATCACACCAAAAAACTCCGGCGATTCAGACGCCAGAGATAGCAACGGCAAGCCACGACGCAATAGACACAAGCATTGGAACATTGGCGACAACGCCGAAGACACAACAGTCAACGCCGGATTCAGAGGCTCTAAATTCGGACAGCGGGAAAAGCCATTCAAAAGAAATAATCCAGGCTCGTCTAGTCCGGACCACATACTCGATAGCTCATGTGAAATTCACGGCACACCCGATAAACCAGCCAACCACACCAACAGAGAATGCTGGGTGTTTAAACAGGCCGGCAAGTTGAATGCCAAAAACAAGGAAAAGCGGCTGCATAGCAATGACGACGAGGAGCCCCGGCCACCGAACACAGGAGGACAGAAGAAATCCCTCCCTAGGTGAAAACGGTGAATATGATATACATAACCCATATTCCCAAGCGGGAATGGAAGCGTGCACTATGGGACGTCTATGGGATGGAGCCAGTCGCCCCAAAGTTCAACCCATGGTCTTCTTGTCCGATCACTTTCCATCGCAGGGACCATCCTACCAGTATCCGTCATGGCAGTTCTGCCGCATTGGTCCTTGACCCAATCATTGACGGATTCCACCTCACACGAGTCCTTATAGACGGTGGCAGCAGCCTGAACTTGCTTTATCAGGATACAGTGCGCAAAATGGGCATCGATCCCTCAAGGATCAAACCCACCAAAACCACCTTTAAAGGTGTGATACCAGGTGTAGAGGCCTATTGTACGGGCTCAATCACACTGGAAGTGGTCTTCGGATCTCCGGACAATTTCCGAAGCGGAGAGTTAATCTTCGACATCGTCCCCTTCTGAAGTGGCTATCATGCACTGCTCGGACAAACCGCATTCCCCAGATTAAATGCGGTACCGCATTATGCATACCTCAAACTCAAAATGCCAGGACCTCGCGAGGTTATAACAGTTAATGGAAACACAGAGCGCTCGCTCCGTACGAAGGAGCACACTGCGGCCCTCGCGGCAGAAGTACAAAACAGCCTTCTTAGGCAAACAGCCAATTCGGCGATGAAGAACCCGGACACCATCAAGCAAGTCCGGAGTACCCTGCAACAGGATCATCCGGCACGTCCAGATCTCGACTAGCAATTCGTCCTCCGTCCTCGTCCCATTCAAGCGGCAAAATTTGTGCTGCGCATACATAATTACGCACTTAAAATATCATGGGCATAGGCGGAGGCACAGCTATGACGCGGTCCACAATGCGGCTCAACCGCCCCAGGGCCTGTATTCCTTCATCGTTTTCTTTCTTTCAAGACCCAACTTTCTGGAAGCCCTATCAGATAGCCGTATTATCGGACTCATCACGGGAGGGAAAAACCAAGGAGGTAAGAAGCTTTGACGTATAAGGGAATACCCAGGTGGTCTCTGATAATGATCGTTATACCTTTTTTATATACCCACACGCAGCTTACCCTTGGCTAGGACATGTTAAATAGTCCTATTTTGCTCATCGCACTACTTGTATACATACGCTTTGACATATTATTTAAATAACAATGGAAAAAATATACAGCGTCAGCTTATTATTACATTTCTTCATTTTTTTTCCTTGACTGCTTATTTACTACAAATTGCACCCGTACACTTTGGTACGATCAGTTCGCCAGGGGATTCAATGTACCCCATTACACGGCAAGAAAAGTCCGAACACTTTCGACAGTGCGGCACCCCGAACTTATAGCATTATATGCATCAGCTCCGAATCATGTCTTGGGTCAATAGTTGGGTTTGCACGGCTCCTATGTTTTGGTACCTTATGTTCTGCTATATCGGCTAAGGTACCGCAGGGAGAACTACTGTGACTGTGTCCCGGTTCTTCCGGACGAGCACCTCAGTAGAGAAAGCCGAAAACTGACTGTCATGATGCGGCGAGAGCTGGTCGCTGTTCGAGAGGTCTCAAATCCTTAAATATTTTTTCCACTTCGGGCGAGGAATCGGCCTTGTCCGATTTAGGCGTGCATAGCGCCCCAAGTTCGGTCTTCCGAATACTAGGGGCTTCGCCAAAATTTAAAATTGTAGACTTCTATGGCTAAGTGAGAGTGATAAAGCTGTATAGTCCGATTGCCTTGTTCGCTGCGCTAAACACCTCCTTAAAGGACCAAAAATTTGGATAAAGAATGTTTAGATTTATCCCGAACACCCCAGTACTAGCTACATGGGGGCAGAAGCCGATGACTGCCAACTCTCAAATTTTATAAATGGCTGCACAGAAGGTAATATTTTAAATCAACAAGCGTTATACAGCGCACATGAACTCATTTTTCATTATAGGATGACATGAGTACATTCATTCAAATATTACATCCTTAGCACATTCATCCGCCACAAGGCGGGAACCCTTCAGGACACCCTCATAATACTTCTCGGGGTGACGGTGCTCCTTGCTCTTCGGCGGCCCCTCTGTCACCAGCTTCTCGGCGTCCATCTTCGCTAGTGCATTTTCGCACGGGCGAAGGCCCTGCGTGTACCTTCAATGCAGATGGACCGCTTAATGACTTCAAGCCACGGACAGGCATTTACCATCCGCTTTACAAGGCCGAAGTAGCTGTCGGGCAGGGGCTCGCCAGGCCACAGCCGGACTATAAGGTCCTTCATGGCCAGTTCGGCCGCCTTGTGTAGTTCAACCAGTTGCTTCAGCTGGTCGCTCAAGGTCATCAGATGTTCGGCCCAAATATACTGGGACCAGAACAGCTTCTCTGTCGAGCTCCCCTCCTCAGACGGTAGAACTCCGCGGCATCTGATATGTTGCGCGGCAGATCTGTGAACACTCCTGGATAGCTCTGAATTCGGGTAAGTAAAAGGAAAGTCTCCTTCACATGCTTGCTTTGCATAATGAATGCCTTAGCCGCCGCTATCTTCTTGGCCGCCTGGATCTCCTGGAGGGCCTTTTGGGATTCGGCCTTGGCGTCTTGCGCACTCTGGAGGGCCTTCGCAAGCTCAGACTCTTACGTCTTGGAGTCACGCTCCAAGGATTCGAATTTTTTGACGAAGTCCTGGAGCTCTTGCTGGACCTCATTTACCCGAGCCTCCTGCTTCTTGCGCTCGATGCGCTCCTTGGCCGCCTTGTCTTCAGCCTCGGACAGCGCTTTCTTCAGGGCTGCCACTTCAGTCGTGGCCCCTATTAAAATTCATGATGCTTCTATTAGCATCAACGATTTTCCTTTATATAACACACGGACGGGGTATCACTTACCTTTGTTCTCCTCGAGCTGCCTCTTTACGAGGCCGAGCTCTTCCTTGTCCCGCCCCAGGTCCCGCTTTAGTTCGGAGACCTCCGCAGTGCGGGCGGCAGTAGCCACCAGCGACGCCTGCTTATTCACATACACATAATATGAATAGACTCCTGCGGAAGTTATTTGATCCTTTGTTCGGCCTTTATTTCCGAACACCAAACAGAGCATCAGGGGCTACTATCTATGCTATGATATTTCCTGGTAATGTGATTACTTACCTCAAAACCTATTAGGAGGCTGGCGCAGGCTTCGGTCAATCCGCTTTTGGCGGACCGAACCTTCTCAATCACCGTACTCATAAGAGTATGGTGCTCTTCGTCAATGGAAGCGCCGCGAAGTGCTTCCAGCAAATTGTCCAATGCCTCTGGTTGGACAGAGGTCATCATAACAGGCGGCTCACCCTCCTTAGCGAGGGGCTGCCTACCTGAATCCGGAACCATTGGAGGTTCTGGCACAACATCCTGCCGGGGGCCATACTTGTTGCGGCCCCCGTCATCAAGATCCATGGGGTTTTTTCCCATGTGCCCGGCGTCTGGGATTTCACATTGGGGCGTCTACAGAACCATCTCCCCCTGCTCCGGTATCCCCTAGGACAACACCTCGGTGTCTTCCGTGGGCCGGGGGGAGGTGGCCGTCGGGAGTGAATAGCTATTCATCTCCGACTGACTCAAAGACCCATCATAGGAGGATACATCAATGCGGGCTTTGGAATGACTGCACGATCATGTTTAACATGATGAGAAGCAATAGGGCAAAACATACCGGAAGCATTATAGTGTCCAGATACTTACGACTTCGCTCGGGGCTTGTCCCTGGGCAGCCACTCCTCGTCGTTGTCGGCGGCCGTGGTGGAGTGGTTCGAAGGGAGGGTCCTTCCCTTCTTGGACCCTTCGGCCTCCACAGACGGGGCGGCCTTCCTTTTCTTCTCCCCCTTGGGTGGGGGAGGGATTTCGTCTTCCTCCTCCTCGTCTTTGTTGGAGGAGTGCGCTTTGGTGTCTTTGTACGATGAGTTCGACACAACCGCGTGCCGGAGACCTTTCCTGGTCCCTGTGGCTTTCTTCTTGTCCTTCTTCTTCGGCACCTTGTAGGGTGCCGGAAGCAACATCTCTGTTAGGAGAGCCGTTGCCAGATCTTCGGGCAGTGGAGCCGACAGTCGATCTGCTCCGCTGTCGCTACCCAGTCCTGTTAAATAGGCCGTGAGGCTTAGATTCCTCCCGCGGGTATGCTGGGGAGAGTCACATCTTGTGAAGTATGAAGAGCTTACCAGATTGGCAGGGCGTTTTGCGCCGAGTCCGCGATCCTCGGTAGCGGGAGGAGGTACCTCGGAGGCCTTGAACAGCACCTTCCAGACGTCTTTGTGCGTCATGGCGATGAGCTCTCACAGCGTCTGGTGTTCGGCCGGGTCGAACTCCCACATATTGAATGCCCGTCTTTGACACGGGAGGATCCAGCGAAAGAGCATGACCTGGACCATGTTGACAAGCTTGATCTTTTTGGTTATCATGTTTTTAAAACAATTCTGGAGTCCGGTCAGTTCTGTCAGCGCACCCCATGCTAAGCCTTTCTTTACCCAGGAAGTGAGCCGCATGGGGATGCCAGGTCAAAATTTGGGGGCCGCCGCCCAGTTGGCATCGCGCGGCTCGGTGATGTAGAACCATCCCGATTGCCACCCCTTCACGGTCTCCACATAGGAGCCTTCAAGCCATATGACGTTGGGCATCTTGCCCACCATCGCGCCTCCGCACTCTGCTTGCTGGTGAACCACAATCTTCGTCTTTACATTGAAGGTCTTTAGCCACATGCCGAAGTGGGGCTTGATGCGGAGGGAAGCCACACACACGGCGATAAACGCCAAGATATTAAGGATGAAATTGGGGGCCAGATCGTGAAAATCTAGCCCATAGTAAAACATGAGCCCGCGGAAAAATGGGTGCAGAGGGAATCCCAGTCCACAGACGAAGTGAGCTAGGAACACCACCCTCTCGTGGGGTTCCAGAGTAGGGACGATTTGCCCTGCGTCTGGGAGCTGGTGCGATGTCTGCGGCCAGATATCTGGCCTCCCGGAGCTTTGTTATGTCCTCCTCCGTAACGGAGGAGACCATCCACTTGCCTCCCGCTCCGGACATGTCTGGAATGGCTTTACGGAGAAGGTGAGAACTTGGGCGCTGGAGCTCGAGAGTGCGAGAATGGATGAGTAAAGGAGGAAGAAGGCGTGGGTGAAAAAGGAGAATCCCTGTCTCTTTATAAAGGCGGTAGAAACTGTGCGCCTCCCCACTTGCCCGTTAAAATCGCTTATTCCCCAAGCGCCACGATTGATGGCACGGTTGGGTTACCCACGCCCGTATTGATGAGAATCCCGCAATAAGGGGACACGATCTCTGCTTCGACAAGACGTGCCAGGGAAACCGCCTCGCAGTATGTGCAGTAGCTGATTGTGAAAAACGGTTCAAATAATGACCGGGCCGTGGCGTGATGTCAGGCTACGAAAAGATGTCAGCAGATTAGATTTGTGGAATATTGTTCTCTCTACGGTGGTATGTGAAATTTGTTTTGCAGAGCCGGACACGACTCTCGTGTTCAAAATCTTCTATGGAGTATTCGAAGAAGGAACCCACCTTGCTATGCCGAAGATAATCGTCATTGAAGCCTGGTTCAGGGGCTACTGAGGGAATCCGAGATTAAGGGGTCCTTGGACAGCCGGACTATATACTTTGGCCGGACTGTTGGACTATGAAGATACAAGATTGAAGACTTCGTCCCGTGTCCGGATGGGACTCTCCTTTGTGTGGAAGGCAAGCTTGGCAACTCGGATATGTAGATCTCCTTCTCTGTAACCTACTCTATGTAACCCTAGCTCCCTCCGGTGTCTATATAAACTAGAGGGTTTAGTCCATAGGACAACAACAATCATAAGCATAGGCTAGCTTCTAGGGTTTAGCCTCTATGATCTCGTGGTAGATCAACTCTTGTAATACTCATATCATCAAGATCAATCAAGTAGGAAGTAGGGTATTACCTCCATCGAGAGGGCCCGAACCTGGGTAAACATCGTGTCCCCCACCTCATGTTACCATAAGCCTTAGACGCACAGTTCGGGACCCCCTACCCGAGATCCGCCGGTTTTGATACGGACAGTTATACCGGGCGTAGAAGCCTGCTGCATGGGCTCTCTAACTTTGGATGTTGTATTCGGCTCCCCTGACAACTTTCTAAGCGAACAACTAATCTTTGACATTGCTCCGTTCCAAAGTGGCTATCATGCACTACTCGGAAGAACGGCCTTCGCCCATTTTAATGCAGTCACGCATTATGCTTATCTAAAACTCAAAATGCCCGAACCACGTGGCCTCATCATGGTCAGCGGAAATACGGAGCGCTCTATTTGTACAGAAGAAAATACGACGGCTCTAGCAGTCGAAGCGCGAAATGGCCTATTCAAGCCAAGCAGCTCATCGGTCGTCAAGACCGCAAACACAGCTAAACGTGTTCGACGCACACGTAAGTGCGGCAGCTTAGATAAACCAGAGCTCGATTAGTAGCTATGCCCCCACCGACCGCCCCATAAGGAGATAGCACATGTGCCATGTATACATAAATATACCTTGGGTGGCGCCGGGAGCACACTTCACACAAAAGTCCATAGTTCGTCTCGACCCTATTCGGACTCCACAAGTTATATTTCACTATTCATTAAAATGAACTAGCTTTACTCACGGCCACACCAGCTTCTTTCCACCTGCTTTCTTCCCCTTTTTACAGATGGCTGTCATACTATACCCTTCAAGAACACTTCACAACGGTGAAAAAGGCGCAGACGTGCAGCAGGGTGCCGCATTAAGGTTTCTTTTTTTTGATTAAGACCCTGTGTAAACCTTTTTTGTCTCTCTTTGTTTTACACTTTCCTGGCATGTAAAATGTCCAAGAATGATTTTGGCATTATCTGTAAATATGCGCCTCGCCATACTAAAGTGGGTGTTATATAAGCAGCTTGATTCATACTGGGCTTGGAGTGTCATTCTCTTACCACTTGCATTATTTCCCACATCAGATTGCCATATGTGCCTTGATAATAGGGTCCATTACCAGGGGCTGTATTCAGCCCGGTATATGTTGAAAAGTCCGAATACCTTAGGGAGTGTTCAGCGTCGCGAGTTTGTCCTTATATGCATCAGCTCTGAATCATATCTTTGGTCAATAGTTAGGTTGCCCGGCTCCTGTGCTTGCTACCTTACATTCCGCTCTATTGGCTAAGGTAGTAAAGGGAGAACTACTGCGATTGTGTCCCGGTTCACCCGGATGAGCACTGATACGTCTCCATCCTATCTATAATTTATGAAGCATTCATGCTATTATATTATCTGTTTTGGATGATTATGGGCTTTATTATACACTTTTATATTACTTTTGGGACTAACCTACTAACCGGAGGCCCAGCCCATATTGTTGTTTTCTTGCCTATTTCAGTGTTTCGAAGAAAAGGAATATCAAACGGAGTCCAAAAGGAATGAAACCTTCGGGAGCGTGATTTTTGGAATGAACATGATCCAGGAGACTTGGAGTTCAAGCCAGGGAAGCTTCAAGGAGGCCACGAGGGTGCCCCCCCCTACTGGGCGCGCCCCCCTATCTCGTGGGCCCCTCGAGTGTCCCCCGACCGACTTCTTTCACCTATATATCTCCATATACCCCGAAAACATCGAAACAGAAGATAGATCGGGAGTTCCGCCACCGCAAGCCTCTGTAGCCACCAAAAGTCAATCGGGACCCTGTTCCGGCACCCTGCCAGAGGGGGGATCCCTCACTGATGGCCATCTTCATCATCCCGGCGCTCTCCATGACGAGGAGGGAGTAGTTCACCCTTGAGGCTGAGGGTATGTACCAGTAGCTACGTGTTTGATCTCTCTCTCTCTCTCTCGTGTTCTCTCTATGGCACGATCTTGATGTATCGCGAGCTTTGCTATTATAGTTGGATCTTATGATGTTTCCCCCCCTCTACTCTCTTGTATTGGATTGAGTTTTCCCTTTGAAGTTATCTTATCGGATTGAGTCTTTAAGGATTTGAGAACACTTGATGTATGTCTTGCCGTGCTTAGCTGTGGTGACAATGGGATATTCACGTGATCCACTTGATGTATATTTTGGTGATCAACTTGCGGGTTCCACCCATGAACCTATGCATAGGGGTTGGCACACGTTTTCGTCTTGACTCTCCGGTAGAAACTGTGGGGCACTCTTTGAAGTACTTTGTGTTGGTTGAATAGATTAATCTGAGATTGTGTGATGCATATTGTATAATCATGCCCACGGATACTTGAGGTGACAATGGAGTATCTAGGTGACATTAGGGTTTTGGTTGATTTGTGTCTTAAGGTGTTATTCTAGTATGAACTTTATGATAGATTGAACGGAAAGAATAGCCTTGTGTTATTTTACTATGGACTCTTGAATAGATCGAGCAGAAAGGATAACTTTGAGGTGGTTTCGTACCCTACCATAATCTCTTTGTTTGTTCTCCGCTATTAGTGGCTTTGGAGTGACTCTTTGTTGCATGTTGAGGGATTGTTATATGATCTATCTATGTTATTATTGTTGAGAGAACTTGCACTGGTGAAAGTATGAACCTTAGGCCTTGTTTCCTTCCATTGCAATACCATTTACGCTCACTTTTATCATTAGTTACCTTGCTGTTTTTATAATTTCAGATTACAAATACCTTTATCTACCATCCATATTGCACTTGTATCACCATCTCTTCGCCGAACTAGTGCACCTATACAATTTACCATTGTATTGGGTGTGTTGGGGACGCAAGAGACTCTTTGTTATTTGGTTGCAGGGTTGCTTGAGAGAGACCATCTTCATCCTACGCCTCCCACGGATTGATAAACCTTAGGTAATCCACTTGAGGGAAATTTGCTACTGTCCTACAAACCTCTGCACTTGAAGGCCCAACAACCTCTACAAGAAGAAGGTTGTGTAGTAGACATCAAGCACCTCAGTGGAGAAAGCCGAAAACTGACTGTCATGATGAGGCGAGAGCTGTTCAACCACTCGATGACTCACCGGAATCTTCGCGATTCCTCCATGTTAACGAAGGACTGACTTTCCGGTCATGTATGTAAACGCACCTTACTGGGATAACCGCGGACATACCAGGGGCTATATCGTAGACCGGCCGTCAAACTCCTATGGCTAAGCAAAAGTGTTAAATCCCTATAGTCTGATTGCCTGGTTCGCCGCACTAACACCTCCTTAACGGACCAAGACGTTGGGTAAAGTGTGATCAAGTGCTTTTCCGAACACCCCCGCGTTTTACGCGAGGGGGTTGAAGACAACGACTGCAAACTTTCAGATTGTATATTATAAAAGATGGCTGCACAGGAGGCACTAAAATTTTTTGGGGAAAAAGAATAAAAATATAGCCTTATAACATATCATAATATTGTTTTTACAATTTCAGTACACCTCACTCGAACATAATATTTTTCGAGCACTGACCCTCTATTAAGCGGGCACCTTCCAGGACATCTTCAAAGTAGTGTTCTGGCATGTTAAGGTCCTTGCCTTCGGGTGGACTCTGCGCTGCAATATCGGTGGCCGTCATCTTCGCCCATTATATCTTGACACGGGCAAGGGCCATTCGTGCACCTTCTATGCATGTTGACTGCTTCACAGCGTCGATATGCGGCACCGCATTAACAAGTTGTTGCACCAAACTGAAATAACTATTCGGAATGGGTTCAGTCAGCCACAGCCGGGCTATGACGTCCTTCATGGCAGTACCGGACATCCGGTGGAGCTCGGCCCACTAGGCCATCTGTTCGTTCAACAGTGGACGCTTCGGCGTGTCAAATTGCGACCAAAATAACTTTTCCGTCACATATCCTTCTTGCGTGTGAAAAAACTGATTCGCATTGGCAGCACTCTTTGGAAAATCCAAAAATGTGTCTGGAGAACACCACAGTTGATTAAGCGAGGCATACTTCGGATTGCCAAACCTAGTTTGCAATAAAAAGGGCTTGCCAGCCGCGATCTCCCCAGCCTGCCGGATCTCCTCCTGCGCTGCTCTAGACTCAGATCGAGCTTCTTTTGCCTCTTGTAAGGACTTGTCAAGATCGACCGCTTTGGCTTTGTTGTCTTTCTCAAGAACATGGCATCGGCTACTGGCATCTTCAGCTTAAGTGCCATAGTGGATATTTTCTCCTCGCACTCACGCCGAGCAGTCTGCTCGGCCCTTAACTCAGCGGCTACCTTGTTGGCAGCCGCATTTCTCATCCTGGCTTGCTCCTTGGCCCGGGCAAGTTCAGCCCGAAGGGTCTCAACCGCGGCGGCACTATCTGCAGTTTTGCATATATAAAATCCTCAGTATCACGCTCATTTCATAACATTAGCATGTACTGAGTGCCCCCGAAGACATACCTTGCACCTCGTCGAGTCGACGGTTAATAAGTGTGATGTCATCATCCGCTACATCGACTTTCTGCTTCAGATGTGCTACCTCTGTAGCTTGGGCAGTTGCCACGGATGTAACAGCCTGTGTTTCAAATTAGTGAAATCATTTCCTGAGCATAAATTTTTGATCCTCTTATTGCCTCCCTTTGGATGACAACCAAAGTCTCAGGGGCTACTATCTATACACAGGTGCATTTTGCATTTACAATATAATTGGAATTACACTATGTACCTCGAAGCCTCTTAGCAGGTTAGAAAAGGCTTTTTTCAATCCGCTTTTCGCGGACCGAACTCTTTCAACATCGTACTCATCACGGTACAATGTTCCTCTGAGACGGAGGCATGTTCCAATACATCCGTCAATGTATCCGGCGTCTCCGGATCCGAAACAGGCAGCGTCGTCCCTCGAACATTCGATAGTCCGGGACTTTTGTTGTTCCCTGTAGGGCCGCACACCCCGGACCGTGGGCGGCTGAAGTATTGCCTTCGGCCCCGGTCCTCACTGCCCCTCGCGCCACTCGCAGATCGGGAAGGATCCTCTGGGGCGACACCTCGGCGTCGTCAACCTCATCAGGCGGGGAAACCTGTGGAGGTGTCTCGCTCTCCATCATCTCCGGAAGTAGATCCCCGAAGAGGAGGACTGTTGAGGAGGGTTGTGTGCCGGACTGCAAACACGTGTTCAAAATATTACCCCTACAATCAAGAAAGAACGAGATGTGTTTAGAACACCCTGGTTCACTTATGATTTGGATGAAGGCCTATCTTTACAGGGTGACTGCGTGTCAGCAGCATCCCCTGACTGGGATACCTTCCCCTGCTTAGAAGCTTCTCGGTTCGAGTCTTCAGACGCGGCTTTTTTCTTCCCATGAGGAGAAGGGACGTCAGTTTGCCCTTCCCTTCCATCTTTGGAAGTGGAAGTTCCAATCTCCCTGGACAAATTGCTTGGCGTGCCTCCAAAACGGGGGCCGCCTTGGGCCTCTTCATCCTCCTCCTTATCTTCCCCCGCCGGCACTTGATATGGCGTTGGAGCCAGCATCCTTGTTAATACCGGATCGGCAGAGTCTTCGAGAAGAGGATCCGAACACCTGATTCTCTCTGCCTTCTTTAACCAGCCCTCGCCGAGATGTGTTTTATCAGCACCTTGTTATAAGGAATTTGGCAAACTGTGTTCGGAGGTTGAGTGCTTAGCGGGGAATCTGGATGATTGCAGTCGAGACCAATGTCTTCTGTAGTATCCGGCCACGGTTTTCATGCGCCGAAGAACAATTTCCACATCTCTCTAAGCATCTTGCCGGAGAAGTGCTGGAGGGCCCGTGGGCCTTCCGGATTGAATTCCCACATGCGGAGAGGGCGTCGCTGATAGGGTAGGATCCGGCGGATTAGCATTACTTGGATCACATTGATGAGACTGGTGTCCTTCTAAATAAGGCTCCGAATACGACTTTATAGCATCCGCACTTCATCAACAGATCCCCAGTCCAGCCCCTTGTAAATCCACGATGCGAGCTGTGGCGGAGGGCCAGAGAGAAACACAGGCGTAGCTGCCCACTTCTTACCACGGGGTTCAGTGATATAAAACCACTTCTGTTGCCATAGGTCAGAAGATTCTGCGAAGGAGCCCTTTGGCCAAGGAGAATTTATAAGCTTGTTTATTGAAGCACCTCCGCACTCCGCTTGCTTCCCACCGATTATCTTCGATTTCACATTAAAGGTTTTGAGCCATAAGCCGAAGTGTGGGGAAATACGGAGGAAGGCCTCGCACGTGATGATGAATGTCGCGATATTAAGAAAGAGTCCGGAGCTAGGTCATGGAAATCTAGCCCATAATAATACATTAGACCTCGGACGAAGGGGTGAAGAGCAAAACCTAGCCCTCGGAGGAAGTGAGAGATGAACACAACCCTCTCATTGGATCTGGGTGTAGGAATAACCTGCCCTTGAGCAGGCAGCCTATGGAGGATTTCGGCAGTCAAGTATCTTGCCTCCCTAAGCTTCGTAATATCCTCCTCTGTTATAGAAGAGGCCATCCACCAGCCTTGAAGGTTGGATCCGGACATGGCCGGAGGCTCGAAGTGACTGGATTAAAACCTTGGGTGTTGGAACTTGAGGAGGGAGGAGGAGAAGATTAGCATGAGAAGGAAAGGACAGGTCCTGGCCTCTTTATAAAGGAGATGAATATCAAACGTCCCCTACGTGGCCTTAAAATATGCCTATTCCCAAGGAATCATACCAATGGAGCGGTTGGGTTACCCACACCCGTGTTGATGAGAATCCTGTGATAAGGGGACACAATCTCTGCTTCGACAAGACGTGCCAATAAAACCGCCTCGCGAAACGTGGAGTAGCAGGCTGAAAAACGATTCAGAATAATGGTCGGGTGATGACATAATGTCATGCAACACAAATTGTCACCTGCGTGAAATATTATACTCTCTACGGTTGTGTGTGGTACTTGTTTTGCAGAGCCGAACATGTTTTCTATGTTCGGAAGGCTATGTTGGAGTATTCGGAGAAGGAACCCGCCTTGCAATGTCGAAGACAATCTGCGCGCCGGACTCATCGTCATTGAAGCCTGATTCAGGGGCTATTGAGGGAGTCCTGGACTAAGGGGTCCTCGGACAGCCGGACTATATACTTTGGCCGGACTGTTGGACTATGAAGATACAAGATAGAAGACTTCGTCTCGTGTCCAGATGGGACTCTCCTTTGCGTGGATGGCAAGCTTGGCAATTCAGATATGTAGATTCCTTTCTCTGTAACCGACTTTGTACAACCCTAGTCCCCCGGTGTCTATATAAATCGTAGGGTTTAGACTTCTAGGGTTTAGCCACAACAATCATAACCTCATAGGCTAGACTTTTAGGGTTTAGCCATTATGATCTTGTGGTAGATCAACTCTTGTAATACTCATATTCATCAAGATCAATCAAGCAGGAAGTAGGGTATTACCTCCATGGAGAGGGCCCGAACCTGGGTAAACATTGTGTCCACCGCCTCCTGTTACCATTAGCCTTAGATGCACAGTTCGGGACCCCCTACCCGAGATCCTCCGATTTTGACACCGACAACACCACCACAATTTTCTCTCATTGTGTTCCCTTTCGTTTGGAGGATTTGATGTTTAGTCCGAATGTATTTCACTCATAGCTTTTTGTTTGGATGTTTGTGTTTCTTTGCCTGAGTGAAATGCCTAGGACCCTGTTTTCCCTCTGTTATATATCTTCTAGCAGACGCTATTCCATTATGAATGCTCAACTTCATCTGGTAACGAAACTTTATCTGATGTCCTTAACCACGTTAAAGTTTCGGTCCGAACTTAATCTGTTTTTGGCAAAAGCCATCCAAATTTGGGGTTTCCCGCCCAAGTCCGGACCACGATCTTTGATGACGGTTCCCATGTGCTATTCAACAATTGCAATCTTATCTATCCCGTTGAATCCGAAAGATCCTCGGTCTGTGGCCGTCCGATCTGATTCACCGGAAGCGGTTATTTCCCTTCGCATATAAATACCACTTTGCTATCTTCCCCAAATCCACTCCTCCTCCTATCCTCCGAAGCCCTACCTCTATCCTCCACCTTGAGCTCCACGTCAAAGATCATCTTCACTGCTTTGCTGCCGGAAAGAAGTCACCGGAGTCATTCCTCGCTGCCGCAGGTCATCCTACTCCCCTCGCCGCCGTAGTCGTTGCACATCACCAAGTTAGGGTATGTGCAGTACAAACTCGCACTTCTTTCCTTCGCGTTCGAGTTCATCCGCAGTATAAATTACATGTTTTTACTACAATTCTTAGATCTTTACCTTTGGGTAACTTGTGCGGATGTGGTTTGTAGATGTCCCTTGCATCCGAAATCTTTCAGATATAGGGTTTGTGTTATGTCTCGTACGAATGGAATGCTTAGCACGCTGACTAGTATATTCCTCGAACCTACTAGTTAGTTCTATTCATTTCTTTCAATTCGAAACATTTCTCAAAGTTTGCATCTAATTTTATCAAAAAACTTCGCTATGAGCATTCGTAACCCCGTGCACATTTTCCCTCGTATCTATTCTCATTCATAGGTACATGCAGTCAGTTGAGGATTCCGCTCGACCAGTGAGCATGGCCGATGGAGAATATGTTTTTTTGGGCACAGTTGATGAATCAAAAGCCCCAAATCCAAAGGGCCCAACGGTAGGCCCAACAACCAGCAAGCGAAAAAGAACCGAGCAAAAAGCCGATGAGCAAGAAGAAGATGCTCCGAAAAAGAAGAAGGGTGGCAGACAACCTTACACAAGCACATCACAAACATTTCTCATGAAAGAGATAAGCGTCTGTAATGGATTCGGCGCCACTGGGTTCAAAAATGGTTCAACTATGAAATGGTTCATCCTTTGTTTGCTCAAAACTTAGCATTTCATCCACCATGGGGTGATTGCCAAGAAATTGGTCTCCTCAGAGCCAATGATCCTTAGGAGAGGCTGCCACCACCACCAAATGCTCATGCTTCCTCCCTTCGTACACCCGAATCATATCCTGATGAGCTAAACGCCAAAAGAATGCCATCAAGCAAGCTAAGAAGGCTGAAAAGGAAAAGGCTTGTGAAGAGGAAAACCATCGCCTTCTTAAGGATGACGTCAAGAATAAAAAGGCCGAAGGAAAACCTGACGGACGTTCTAAGCGAAAACATGATCCCGATCCTGCTGCAAAGCGAAAGAATGCTCCGAAGAAGAAATCGGCTGAATGAGCAAATGACTCTGCTGAAAGCGATTCGTCCGATAAAGATGATCCTCCACTTACAAAGGAAAAAGTTGTTGCTACTCTAAGCGAGCAAGTGAATATCACCACTTCAACGGTGTTGCCTGATCTTCGGGTCTCTACAATCCCAAACCGCCACCGAAGAAGATCATTCTCAGGAAAACTCCACATGGACACAACTCCTCATCCAGATGCTATTCATTTGACGCATTTGGTTGTTGATGCTCCTATCAGCTTTGCCAAGCCAGGCGAACAGATTACCAAGCCTGATGTGAAGAAAATAAAGGCACCTACAGCAGAGCAAAGTGCTCCTCAAGTTGATGCTCCGAAGAAAAAGGTCGATAAGTTTGCCCCCACACTGATGCAGCCATTGGATTCTATGTTTCCATCCGAGCAAGTTCCAATGCAAACTGCTCAAACTACACAGTCTGCTACTCCTCATTACTACAATCATGTGTTCATCATGAAGTAGCTCAATAAATTTGTGGACAATCCATTCGGTGGTGAAGTGGCATATTTGCCCATTCCTCCTGAAGTTGTTACACAGGCCACTGCAGTTGTTCAAGACATGAGAGAAGATTCATTGGAAATCAACGATTTGATTGCCGAACCGAATGATCTGGATAATCGAATGAAAGCTACGTATTCCAAGTTGGTCATTAGACAACTTGAAGACTCCTACAAGGATGTCAATCGAGCTTTAACTCTTATTCGCAACAGAAGGTTGTGCTTTCACATGGATCTGGATGAACTTGTTTGCAAGATCTGTAATGAACATCAAGGAGAGGTTACCGGCTACAATGAGCTAGTCAAAGGACACACTGATCAAACAGCTCAGCAGACGAAGAGGCGTCGAAAGAAAACTGCTAAGAAAAATATACCTCCTCTTCAGACAAAAAAGTCCCCGGATAGCCCAGAGGCTTAGCCACAGAAAGAAAAATCTCCTGAGCCAACTGTTCCTTCACAACCCACTGCTCAAGTCACAGATGCTCCTCCCTCGCCAGGGCCAACTAAACCAGTGCATGTGGCCTCTCCTGTTAGAGCTGATATTCCATCTCACTAAATTATTTCTAAGGTGAAATCCCTCACTCCATGCCTCAAGCTTCTCCCTCTCATGAAACACCAAATGTTTCGGCTCCTCCCACTACTCAGCAACAACAGATTCCCGAAGAACCATCCCAACCTCACTAACAGGCTCCAGTGCTGAATTCTACCTTGATGCCTAAAGACAAGGAACCTCCTGCATCTCGATTGAAGTTGTCTGTCGACACGGCGCAAAGAATTTCAGATGTTGGTCCGTCCGAACATAAATCTGTCTCTGCTCACCATACTGACTCGATTGTACATGGTGATGAAGTGATTTCCGTCAAAGATGAACTAAAATATCCAAATCCTCGTGAAGCACTGCCTTTGTTCTCGGCAGATGTTGGTGCCAAAGGCCCACTTTTCAATCGGGACACTCATCCCAATTCTTTCAAGATAGTCCATACAATGGGTCGTGCACTTCTGAATCCCCTCGCTTCTAGACAAAAGAACATGCTATATATTACTCTCGGGTTCTCTATGACACCAAGAAGATCTTTCCTCATGAATACCCTGACATCCCAGCAATGAAGAATATTGGATGCTTCAATCAGTTGCTACAAGATTTGGAAGATTTCTGTCACACCAATATATTTGCATTCGAACATTATTGGAACTGAGAGACTATTCTGCAATTCTATGCCACTTTGTACATCTCTGGTGATGAATCTGATAGTTCAAAATGGATCATTGAGTGGATGACCAAAGGCAAACGCATCAAGTGCACCTCCACCGATTTTGTCTCGCATTTTCATTTCCCTCGCTTTGAGTATGGAAACAATGAAATTCGCGTGCACAATATTGATGTCATTTCAGATGAAAACTTTTGATGCACTATGGATGAAGATAAGATTCAAGATTACATTGTTCCTCCCATGCCTGAGCATTTAACATTCGAGAATCAGACACTCTATCATATGCTCATATACACAATTCGCCCTCTAGCCTCGATGAACATACATAAATCCATTTCAGATGTTCTTTGGAAAGCTATTTATGTTATCTCGACATCTTCAATATTGAGGACATATTTCTGCGCATTGTCAAAGATTCTGCCCAATATCCAAAGTGCCTAAAAGTTTATGCACCATGGATCCAGAAGGTTATTGATCACGCCATTCACATAGAGTATTTAGCGAAGCAAAGTCACAAAAGCTAAATTCCTACTATTCACGACACTTTGAAGATCATGGAAGATATTTCTTCGGGAAAATTGCCCGTGTCAAACCCTCATGACTATCACAAACATTTTGATGGACCACGTCTCTCTCAGCATGACCGAACATTTTCGCATCAACCTCCATCGCTGCTAGAAGTCAGTCTGCGCACACAACAATTGCTAGTGCAGCACATCACTTAGGATAGGAGAGAAAAAGGACACCTCGCTGCCGAGCTGAATGCAATCAACAATCGAACCAAAATTGTGCATATGACTGCGGTCGAGAACAATAAAAGGCTCTAGAAATTGCTTCGAAAGTTTTTCTCCGAGAAACAACTTCTCAAGGTCAACCTCAAAGAGCTCTATGATTACATCGACAAAGGCTTCTCTATTGAAGATTTCCAAAATAGAGGTACTCCTTCTTTGCCTGCTCGAGAGCCAACTACTGATCTGCTGCATCCCAAGCTTCACAAACTACTCAAAGAATCTGAAGCTACTTCATCGACAGAGAAACCTGTCGAAGGAAATGTGCTTTCACGTGATACTCAAGTGGTTGATCCCAATGTGCCTTCATCTTCTCAGCCCCAAGCTGCTATTCCTGAAGGAAAATCTGCTGCTGCCGGCAATGGACTTATTCCAGTTACTCCCGAAGAAGAGATCTCATCAGATAGTTCTTCTAGAGATGCCACCGAGTGAACCATCATTCTGCTCTTTTGCACTCATGTTATTTGTCACCTCTTTGACACTAGTTGACAAAAAGGGGGAGAATTACATCGAGTATCGATAGATTTGGTTTCTGCGTTTCTTTAGTTTGGTTTCGGGCGAACTATTTTTAGATTGTGCTCTATGTTGTACAAACTTCCGTGCTGTAATGTTAATAACCCCTCCTGGTGCACTATTTCTCTCGAAGCATCTGTTTTGTAGGTGGAATTTTTGTTGGAAGTTATACGTGATTGCACTACAATCTCGATGGGTTATATGTCATCATGTGAATCATTGACTCGACTTATTGGAATTTTCTCTGTATACTTCAATATTTGCAGGATAATTAAACATATATCTTTGACCCTGCATACATTTAGGCGGAGCCTATTTCACCATCGAGCAAAGTAACACTTAGTTACTCTTGTTCGAATTCCTTTTCACTTATCAATCTTCACTTTGATGATTATCGGTTTTGTCAACAATCGTCCAAAAAGGGGGAGATTGTTGGTGCAATAATTTGCCTCCTTATGTTTTGGAGTTTGTTGACATAAACAGTATGGGACTTCTGTGTTTGCTAGTGCACACAGAGTAACAGGAACCTGGAATCAAGAGGAGTTTGATCCAAACGATGAAGATAATCCCATGCGTAGCAGTGAAGGTTATAACCGAAGATTATGTTGACAAGAGTGACCCCTCAAAAAATTTCTATTGTTAAGCAATTGGTTCGGTGCCTGTCCAAAGAAAATCACTGCATCCAAGAAGAATGAAACGAAGCGAAGACATAGCATTTATTTCATTGTTTCTCTTCTCTTTATTGAGTCATAGGACCACAGTACTATTAAGAGGGGTGTAGCATTCGAAATTTGACTCTATGATGCTAAACCCAAATCCTATGAAAGTTGCGAGAGAAATCTCTTTGTGTTCCGAGCAAATACTTGCCACCAAGATACTATGATCATCTTTGCCACGAGAGAGTTTTCTCAGACCGAGGAGTTAGCATTACTTGTTCCTCAAGTAATGTTACCGCTGCTCTTTGAAATACGACCGTTGAGAACGTGTCGGTTGGCCATTGGCTGGACCGCGCGTATAAAATGGTCATTTCCCACCAGGGAAGGTTGCGGCTATAATAGCCACCCTGCGTCAGCTTTGTCCGGCGGCTGCTCTGTTTGATTCTGAGAAGATTGTTGAGCAACCCCCTCTCCAAGTGATTTGAGTTTAAAATCCACCAAGAGAAAACCGCTAGAGCCAAAAATATAGATAGTGGTTTAGCATCACTCGAATCTAAGTCCAGTACGCTCCACCTATTACTCTTGAGAGCTGCAAACTCTCTAGATGGTTAGGTGTCAATTTCTTCAGAGACCAAGAGTGATTGTGGTTCTCAAAGAAGAAGTCTGTAAAGGTTCAAAGATCACCTCAAGTATCTACCACGAGTGATCGGCATTGGTTGATGAACCAATTGTGGACGAGAATAGGGCGAACAGAGTTTATCTTCCATATTAAGTCACAACCCCTCCAACCAGATGTAGTCCTTGTGCAGAAGGACGAACTGGTCTACCAAATATTGTGCCACCCTCGAGCATCATTGGTTACATCTGTTCTCCCTTGTTACTTTTGAATGTTTTCAATTATGTGATTTGTCTCATTGCATGCCCTTAGTTTCCATTCGATAGGTTGTATTCTCTCACTGCACTCTGTTTTCATTCACTTTGCTGCTGGGTTCTGAGAGTTTTGAGATTTCTGAAAGAAATTTTAAAACTCCCATTCACCCCCCCCCTCCGTAGACATACTTCATTCCTACAACAGCATGTATCGTTGCTATTAAGGGTAACAACATGGGGTTTATTCATAGTGAGTTTATCTTATCTACATCATGTCATCTTGCTTAAGGCGTTACTCTGTTTTCCCATGAACTTAATACACTAGATGCATGGTGGATAGCGATCGATGTGTAGAGTAATAGTAGTAGATGCAGAATTGTTTTGGTGTACTTGTCTCAGACATGATGCCTATATACATGATCATTGCCTTGGATATCGTCATAATTATTTGCTTTTCTGTCAATTGCCCAACAATAATTTGTCTACTCACCGTATGCTATTTTTTTGAAATTACCGTATGTTATTTCTATCTAGGATATTTTGTGTTTAATATATGATAGAAAATATACCCGAGGTCCATAGTTTTCACTAGAGGCTTCTCTCATGCTATTTTTATGAGAGAAGCCTCTAGTAAAAACTATGGCCCCCCGAGTCTATTTTCTATCATATGTTAAAACCAAAAATATCTCGTTGTAGTTTACTTTCATTTATTTTATTTTGTATTTTTGTTTGATCTATCTATCAAAAAACTATATCGTTCAATCTTGCTCATAATTGTTGAGGGGTTGACAACCCCTCTATGCGTTGGGCTGCAAGTATTTGTTGTTTGTGTGTAGGTGTTGTTTACTAGTTGTTGCTTGGTTCTCCTACTAGATTGATAACCTTAGCTTCATAACTGAGGGAAATACTTATCTCTAAGGTACTGCATCATCCTCTCATCTTCGAGGAAAATCCTAATGTAGCTCACAAGTAGTAGGAAGAATTTCTAGCGTTGTTGTCGGGGGAGACATCATCAACCAACTATCAAGTACCTTCACCTAAACTTTCATCTCCTTGCATTTACATTATTTTCCATTTGCCTCTCGTTTTCATCTCCCCCACTTCTAAAAAGTTTTTACAAAAAATACAAAATAATTTTGTTTGCCTTTTCTTTTGCTTGTTTCTTTGCTTGCTTGTTTTGCCTTCATGACTCGAAAATAGAAAAGAAACAAGAAAATTATAGATGGGTCCTCATCCTCTTGGTAACCTTTTTTAAAATAACCAATTATGATGAACCAATTGCTAGTGATTTGAGTGCACTAGATTATCTTTATGAAGTTTTGCTTGAAAATCATGAATCTAAAAATTGTGATGAAGTGTTAGAGGAAGAAATTTATAAATTGATTCATGATAGCTCCTTGAAAAGAAAGCATGATTGCAATAATGTTATTATAAATTCTATTAATGTCAATTGTGCTAATAATATGCAAAGCTACCAACTTGGGGATGATAATTTTGTTATTTCCACTACTTATTGCAATGATCAGGATTGGGGTGATGCTTCTTATGATCTTGAAAATTTATTTAAGCCTCATGATGAACATGTTATTGATAATAATGTTTGCAATAATATTGAAACTGAGTTTGGAAGAGCATCAACTTTAGGTAAAAAATAATCCCACATATTTGGAGAGTGTTCGATCTTATGAATTTTCAGGAAAGTGGGTTTGGAGAGGCCATGACTTTAGTTGATGTTAATCCCACTATCTTGGAAGATTATAAAACTTCTATGCATGTGGATCATGAAGAGAAAATTTTATATCATAGCTATATTGTTGAATTTGATTATGATCTTACATGTAATTCTTATGAGAGAGGAAAATATGGTCATAGAAATTTTCATGTTACTAAATCACCTCTCTTTGTGTTGAAATTATTAATGCTTCCCTTTTCCTATTTGCATATGCTAGAAATTGCTTGTCTTGATAATTTGTTTTCCTATAAAAATGCCTATGCATAGGAAGTATGTTAGACTTAAATTTGTTGGTCATATGTTTTATGATGCTTTCTTTGTGCTACAATTCTTTCTTTCATGTGAGCATCATTGAAATCTCAATGCCTATCTTAATGGCTATAACGAAAGAGCTTGTTGGGAGACAACCCAATAGTTTTTTCTTCTGCTTTTCAATAATTACACAATTATGCCTTTGTTTCGGTTATTTTTTAGTGTTTTAATTAGTATTTGTGCCAAGAAAATCCTTTGGGATGATTTGGGTGATAGTTGCTTTGATTTTGTGCATTAACAGAAACTTTTGCGTCTAGTATAAGGATTATTAAAGTTTGCTGGAGCGCGACAAAATTCTGAACGTTTTACACATGATTGACTTACAAATTCCCACGTTGTCCCAATTTTTTAGAATTTTTGGAGTTAGAGAAGTACGACTATAATTCGGATCTTTACAGACTGTTCTATTTTGATAGATACTGTTTTCGATGCATTGTTTTGCTTGTTTTGATGAAACTATGGATTGTATCGGGGGTAAAAGCCATGGAGAAGTTAGAATACAATATCTATAATGCAAAAATAAAATATGAATGGGTTTGCAATAGTACTCGAAGTAGCGAATTGTTTTGTTATACTAACGGATCTCACGAGGTTTTGTTGAGTTTTGTGTGATTGAAGTTTTCAAGTTTTGGGAAAGATCACGGTGGATGAAGGAATAAGGAGTGGCAAGATCCTAAGCTTGGGGATGCCCGATGCACCCCAAGATAATATTCAAGGACTTCCAAGCAACTAAGCTTGGGGATGCCCCGGAAGGCATCCCCTCTTTCTTCTAACGACCATCGGTAATTTTACTTAGAGCTATATTTTTATTCGTCACATATCATTAGTTTTGCTTGTAGCATATTGTATTATATGAGTGTTTGCTTGTTTGCTTTTTAGTTTGTCATAGTCATCCTTGCTGAACACACTTGTTTGAGAGAGCCACACGCATATCATGATTTTCTAGAATACTCTATCTGCTTCACTTAAATCTTTTGAGCTAGGCAGTTGCTCTAGTACTTCACTTATATCTTTTTGAGCACGGCGGTGGTTATATATTAAAGAAATATGCTCTCATGATTCACTTATACTATTATTTTGAGAGTTGTAAAATTTTAAAGAAATTTTCTCTCATGCTTCACATATATCTTTTTGAGAGTTGATAATCACAATGGTAATTTGCATAAGATATGAATTTGGTCCCAAAGTGATGGGTATCTAAGGGGGATATATTTAATAAAAACTTTCATATAGATCATTGGATGTGATAAACTTGATTCCTTGCAATAGTTTTGCGATATGGAGATAGTGATATGTGAGTCATGTTGGTGAGTAATTATGCTTTAGTAAGAATATTGGTGTTAAGGTTTGTGATTCCCTATGCATGCATGTAAAGTCAATAGTTATGCAATGAAGTTATATCCTACTTGTGGTGCATTATTCAGTGTTAATTATGTTCAATGCACTTTTATGACCGTTTCTATTTTTTTGTTGGTCGCTTCTCAATCTATTTGTTAGCATTCACTTGTACTAAGCGGGCATGCTGCTTGTGCATCCAACTCCTAAAACCCAAAGTTGCGCCATATAAGTCCACCATACCTACTTATATGCGGTATTTCCATGCCGTTCCAAGTAAATTTGCATGTGCCAACTCTAATTTTCAAAATGATTTACGTTTTGTGTGCCCGTACGGCTCATGAAGCGGCAGGGGGTGGCCAATATTTTCCATGCTATGTATTTATTCTCATGATGAGTGTTTATTCACTTATCATTGCACGAGAGTGTGGAAGGTAATAGGGATGCCCACTCCCAAAATGAAAAATACTATGATAACAAATTCCTTGAAAAGTGTTGGTATGGAAGGCACCCATGATACGGATAGCCATGGATTGTGAAAGAATGGTGGAAAGGAAATAAACTTTACTTTCTGTTTGGAAACCGCCTATAATTTGTCTAGCATGAAAGATATTGGGAATTCTCGGTCATTTTCATTGACAAGAAAAGCATGCCTCTCAAAATATTTTTATCTCCCATTTACGCCTAGAGCTCTGGCACATCTGCAAATCTCAGCTTCCCTCCGCGAAGGGCCTATCTATTTACTTTTATGCAATTTTTATTTTTATGTTGAGTCTCCATCTTCTCTTACAAAAGCACCAACTAGGGAACATTATTGCCATACTTTTGTATTGGATGTATTTGAGTGTGCTTCATGAATGGATCAATGCTTGAGCATAATGTGCTCGGGATAACTTTCTTTAGCATTGATATTTTGAAAGGCATGGTTGCTTGTTGGTATGCTTGAGTATTGATGTCTTCATGTCAAATTACAGACTATTGCTTCAAGTCCAAATATCCATGCTACAAAAGAAAAGAATATATGCTGAATATGTTAGGTAGCATTCCACATAAAAAATTGGTCTTTATCATTTACCTACTTGAGGATGAGTAGGAATTAAGCTCAGGGATGCTTGATACATCTCCAACATATCTATAATCTTTGATTGTTCCATGTTATTATATTATCAATCTTGGATGTTTTATATACGCTTACAAGCAATTATATATCATTTTTTGGGACTAACATATTAACTAAGTGCCTAGTGCTAGTTGCGTTTTTTGCTTGTTTTTGGTTTCACAGAATGTCAGCACCAAACGAAGACAAAATGCCATAGAACTTTCTGGAGATTTTTTTCTGGACAAAAGAGACAGTAGAAGCTTCGAGAAGACTAGACGAGGGAGCGTGGGCCCATGATCCACCAGGGCGCGCCCTGATGGGTGGTGGGGCCCATGAGGCTCCGTTTGACCTAGCTCCGCTTTTATAAATTCTCTAAAATCATAAAACCAACAGAGGAGTCCACGAAATACTTTTTTCGCCGCCACAAGTTCGAGAACCACGAGATCCCATCTGGATGCTTTTTCGGCACTCTACCAAAGAGGGATTCGATCGCGGAGGGGCTCTTCATTATCCTTGCTGCCCTCCGATGATGCGTGAGTAGTTTACCATGGACCTAGGGGTCCATAGTTAGTAGCTAGATGTCTTCTTCTCTCTTTTTGATCTTCAATACAATGTTCTCCTCAGTGTTCTTAGAGTTATTTGATGTAATGACTTGTTGCGGTGTGTTTATTGGGATCCAATGAATTGTGAGTTTATGATAAGATCTATCCATGAATATTATTTGATTTTTCTTTGAACACTTTTATGGATGGTTGTTATAGCCTCGTATTTCTTCTCTGATTTATTGGTTTGGTTTGTCCAACTAGATTGATTTATCTTGCCATGGGAAGAGGTGCTTTGTGATGGGTCCGATCTTGCGGTGCCCAATCCCAGTGACAGAAAGGGACATGACACACATGTATCATTGCTATTAAGGGTAACATGATGGGGTTTATTCATACGCGAGTTTATCTTGTCTAAATCATGTCATCTTGCTTAAGGTGTTGCTTCATTTTTCCATGAGCTTAATACACTATATGCATGCTGGGTAGCGGTCGATGTGTGGAGTAATAGTATTAGATGCAAAATCGTTTCGGTCTACTTGTCTCGGACATGATGCTTATATACATGACAATTGCTTTGGATATTGTCATTATTATTTGCTTTTCTGTCAATTTCCCAACAGTAATTTGTCTACCCACCGTATGCTATTTTTATGTGAGAAGCCTCTAGTGAAAACTATGGCCCCCGGGTCTATTTTCTATCATATAACATCTCGCTGCAATTTAATTTTATTTATTTTATTTTTTATTTTTTGTTTGATCTATCTATCAAAAACTATATCGTTTAATCTTGCTTATAACCGTTGAGGGATTGCTAACCCCTCTACACATTGGGTTGCAAGTATTTGTTGTTTGTGTGAGGTGATGTTTACTAGTCGTTCCTTGGTTCTCCTACTGGATTGATAACCTTTGTTTCATAACTAAGGGAAATATTTATCTCTATTGTACTGCATCATCCTCTCCTCTTTGAGGAAATCCCAACCCAGCTCACAAGTAGCAACTACCAAAGCGGCAAGTAGTAAAGAAATCATACCGAGAAGTTACCCCCTATATGGTATCAACAGGAATCCAACCAAGAGAACTCTGAACTGAACCTTGTTCGTCCTCCATGTAGGGTTGCTTGCCTTTGATAATGCTTGTCCTTCTTCTTTACCTCCGCTTCTCTGCATGTCTCTGTCTAGTTCTTGAAGAAAGGAATCTAGTCCCACAAGTGATGAAGGACTGGTGATGCATGGTTTCTCGTGAGAGAGAAGGGCAAGAAGAGGAAGCGACTGGAGTTGAGGAAATGATATGGTTGGAACCTGTGCATAATGGTTGCATTAATGCAACAGTGACGTTGAGTAAGTATTGACCATGAGTTGAACCACCAACTTTGGCCCTGAATACGTACAGAAATTAATAAATAGTTCTTTCTAAGGGACATATGAGTACGTTTTAGGGTAAAAAACTGAACGCATACTATAAGTGTCATTTAAAGAAACTTATGTGACCAATATAGTAGATATTTTTAATCATACAAGAAATACAGAATTATATTACACAAGAGGATACATGATTTACACGTTGGCTTGTGTGAGGTTTATGAAACAGGACCAATATGTATATAAACTATGGAAAGTAAATAGTATCAGTCGTATTTAAAGTTGCATACATACAATCAGTAGTAACTATTGATAATTTAGTAACACTTTAGTGTAATGTTGTAATAAACTAGTGAAATTAATATGGGAATGAACGACTGCACAAAGTGAACGAAAAAACGGGATATCAATGAATTACAAATGACTTGACAAACTCTTATGTCTGTAAGTATCATGTACAATAATTATTAAATAGAAGGAAAACGTTCAACTATTGATATGAACCGCTATCACCAAGTTGAACTACTTCAAGGGCTTTGACGTAGAATGTTTGATGATGGAATGTATTATGTGCAGGCAAAGCATGATCCTTTTGGTACATCACTAGATCAACAGGTAGATGTCACGAGAATTGATTGTCCAACTTTTCATTATATGGTTTTCGGGTATGTCAGAAATATCCGAAGAAGGCATCACCTGGTAGTATATTATACATATAGAATCAGAATTTTTAAACTTACAGAATAAATATATGCACATAGACAATCAATAGAACAGACCTTCGGTGTATGGGCACAAAGAAGACCCATGTGTTCATATTGGCTGCATTCACAACAAAATTTGTAAGCATGGCGGCACCACTTCTCTCATTGCATAAGTTTTCTATGAATTGTCATGTACTGTTTGTTTGAAATGATAAAATCAACTTGATAATCTCCAGACTCATATATGTAATTTTGAAACATCTCAGACATTTTGCATGTATATATTTTGTTAGCATGTCTCTCAAGTGGATTATTAGCTTTTAACACAAGACCACTCTGCAAAATAAGTAAGCAAAGTTATAAGTAATCAAATTAGCGTAAAACATAAAACAATCAAAACACATATGAGTAATGAATAAAATCTTACGAGGGTTGTTCTTTTCTCTTCATAACTTTGTACGGTCGGTGAAATTGCATTTTGTGGTATTGTTTGGCGAAGTTGTGCATTTTCTGGTATATAACTTTTCAATAAATGGTTTGCACTTTCAGTATGTTGTGTGCTTGTCTGGTATGCATCATGAATGAAACTTAAGTGCAGCAAGTTTCAGATAATGTAACTCGAGGATAAAGAAATGAACTATTAAATATGGAAGGAAGATATTTCAGAATCACCTTGTATGTTGTTGGCTCTATTCGGAAGGAACTGACAGATCCCTTGGCACTGAATGGAGATCATGAACAAATTCAGATTCTTGACTGTGTCGATCTATAAAAGAAGTTGGTTGCGCAAGACGACCATGTTCCCTAGTTGTCGATCCAGAATCATTTGATAACTGAACGTGAGTAAGCAATAATAGTAGCAGAAAAGGAGTAACAGAATAAATTACCTATCAAATTGCAACTTTAATCCATCAGACTCCACTCGGAAAGATCCCATATTGGTAGTGCACAGAATACAAACCATAGATGAAGAAGCAAAGCAAAGAAATTACGTGAATTTGAACGGAATAGAAAGCGCCGAATGAGTCAAGATGAAAGAAGAGTGGCGATGTACAAAAGGAAGAAGAGTTCGTCCAGATTAAGAATGCAGAGACATGAGGAAGGAGATGAAGCTTGTATTGTGTCTTTTTGAGCAACTGTCTGGGCTCAAAATCAACTTTAATAAAAGCGAATTGTTCTGTTTTGGTAGAGCCAAAGAGGAATAAGATGACTATAGAAATTTGTTTGGTTGTGAAATGGGATCCTTACCTTTTAGTTATCTAGGGATCCCAATTCATCATAAACGTTTAACGAACAAGGAACGGATGTATAGAAGATCGATTTTAAAAGAAACTGAGCTGCTGGAAGGGCAAGCTCATGTCATACGGAGGTCGGTTGGTTTTGATAAATTTGGTTTTGACGAGCCTGCCGATGTTCCTTCTATCCTTCTTTGAGGTACCAGTAGGGGTATGGAAAAGACTTGACTTTTATAAATCCCGATTCTTTTGGCAAAGTGATGAGGCCAAGAAGAAGTACAGGTTGGTTAGATGGGATATTATTTGCAGACCAACATACCAGGGCAGGTTAGGGATCAAAAATTTAGAGGTCAAAAATAGATGTCTGCTTAGAAAGTGGCTATAAAGAATATCTATTGAGACCAAGGGTATGTGGATACAAATCTTGCGGAATAAATACTTACAATCTAAGACTTTGGCCCAAGTCACCGTTAGGCCAATGGACTCACCCTTCTGGAAGAGATTAATGAGTACGAAAGCAACTTTCTTCCAACGAGTGAAATTCCTAGTTGGTAATGGTAATACTACTATATTTTGGGAGGATACATGGCTTGGGGAGACGCCTTTGGCTTTGCAATATCCATCCTTATATAATATTGTGCAACACAAGGAGGATTATTTTGCCACGGTATTAAAATCGATACCGCTTAATATCCAATTTAAAAGATCCCAATGTTGGGGAATGTAGCAGAAATTCAAAATTTTCCTACGTGTCACCAAGATCTATCTATGGAGAGACTAGCAACGAGAGAGAGGGGAGTGCATCTACATACCCTTGTAGATCGCTAAGTAGAAGCGTTCAAATGAACGGGGTTGAAGGAGTCGTACTCGTTGTGATCCAAATCACCGGAGATCCTAGTGCCGAACGAACGGCACCTCCGTGTTCAACACACGTACAGCCCGGTGACGTCTCCCATGCCTTGATCCAGCAAGGAGAGAGGGAGAGATTGGGGAAGACTCCATCCAGCAGCATCACAACGGCGTGGTGGTGATGGAGGAGCGTGGTATTCCAGCAGGGCTTCGCCAAGCACCGCGAGAGATGAGGAGAAAGAGAGGTAGGGCTGCGCCAGGGAGAGGTGGAAACTCTTGTATCTGCAGCCCCAAATACCTCAAGTATATATAGGGGAGAGGGAGGGGGTGCGCCCCCTTTAGGGTTCCCACCCCAAGGGGTGCGACAGCCCCTAGAACCCATCTAGGGTGGCGGCCAAGGGGGGCAGAGGGGGAAACTTGCCCCCCAAGTAAGGTGGAGGCGCCCCCTCCCCAAACCCTAGGCGCCTTGGGCCCTGGTGGGGGGGCGCACCAGCCCACCTGGGGCTGGTCCCCTCACACACTTGGCCCATGCAGCCCTCTGGGGCCGGTGGCCCCACTTGGTGGACCCCCGGGACCCTCCCGGTGGTCCCAGTACATTACCGATAGCACCCGAAACCTTTCCGGTGACCAAAACAGGATTTCCCATATATAAATCTTTACCTCGGGACCATTCTGGAACTCCTCGTGATGTCCGGGATCTCATCCGAGACTCCGAACAACATTCGGTAACCACGTATATCTATTCCCTATAACCCTAGCGTCATCAAACCTTAAGTGTGTAGACCCTATGGTTTCGGGAACCATGCAAACATGACCGAGACAACTCTCCGGCCAATAACCAACAACAGGATCTGGATACCCATGTTGGCTCCCACATGTTCCACGATGATCTCATCGGATGAACCACGATGTCGAGGATTCAATCAATCTCGTATTCAATTCCCTTTGTCTAGCGGTATAGTACTTGCCCGAGATTCGATCGTCGGTATGCCGATACCTTGTTCAATCTAGTTACCGGCAAGTCTCTTTACTCATTCCATAACACATCATCCCGTGATCAACCCCTTGGTCACATTGTGCACATTATGATGATGTCCTACCGAGTGGGCCCAGAGATACCTCTCCGTCACACGGAGTGACAAATCCCAGTCTCAATTCGTGCCAACCCAACAGACACATTCGGAGATACCCGTAGTGTACCTTTATAGCCACCCAATTACGTTGTGATGTTTGGTACACCCAAAGCATTCCTACGGTATCCGGGAGTTGCACAATCTCATGGTCTAAGGAAATGATACTTGACATTAGAAAAGCTTTAGCATACGAACTACATGATCTTTGTTCTAGGCTTAGGATTGGGTCTTGTCCATCACATCATTCTCCTAATGATGTGATCCTGTTATCAACGACATCCAATGTCCATGGTTAGGAAACCGTAACCATCTATTGATGAATGAGCTAGTCAACTAGAGGCTTACTAGGGACATGGTGTTGTCTATGTATCCGCACATGTATCTGACTTTCCTATCAATACAATTATAGCATGGATAATAAACGATTATCATGAACAAGGAAATATAATAATAATAACTAATTTATTATTGCCTCTAGGGCATATTTCCAGCAGTCTCCCACTTGCACTAGAGTCAATAATCTAGTTCACATTGCCATGTGATTAACACTCACAGGTCACATCGCCATGTGACCAACATCCAAAGAGTTTACTAGTGTCAGTAAACTAGTTCACATCATCATGTGATTAAGACTCAATGAGTTCTGGGGTTTGATCATGTTTTGCTTGTGAGAGAGGTTTTAGTCAACGGGTCTGCAAAATTCAAATCCGTATGTACTTCGCAAATCTCTAGGTCATATCGTAAATGTTGCTTCCACGGTCCACTTGGAGCTATTCCAAATGGTTGTTCCACTATACGTATCCGGTTTGCTACTCAGAGTCATTCGGATAGGTGTTAAAGCTTGCACCGACGTAACCCTTTACGTCGAACTCTTTATCACCTCCATAATCGAGAAACATGTCCTTATTTACTCCAAGGACAATTTTGACCGCTATCCAATGATCCATTCCTGGATCACTCTTGTACCCCCTTGCCAGGTATGTAGCAAGGCACACATCAGGTGCGGTACACAGCATAGCATACTGTAGAGCCTACGTCTAAAGCATAGGGGACGACCTTCGTCCTTTCTCTCT
This sequence comes from Triticum dicoccoides, assembly GCF_002162155.2. Taxonomy (NCBI): domain Eukaryota; kingdom Viridiplantae; phylum Streptophyta; class Magnoliopsida; order Poales; family Poaceae; genus Triticum; species Triticum dicoccoides. Next base: position 657,829,917 of record NC_041385.1, read on the forward strand.
TTTCTGCCGTGGTCGAGCTTTAAGTCTTAACTTCGTACCTTACAACTCAGGCAAGAACTCCTTCTTTGACTGATCCATCTTGAACACCTTCAAGATCATGTCAAGGTATGTGCTCATTTGAAAGTACCATTTAGCGTTTTTGATCTATCCTCATAGATCTTGATGCTCAACGTTCAAGCAGCTTAATCTAGGTTTTCTATTGAAAAACACTTTTCAAATAACCTTATATGCTTTCCAGAAATTCTACATCATTTCTGATCAACAATATGTCAACAACATATACTCATCAGAAATTCTATAGTGCTCCCACTCACTTCTTTGGAAATACAAGTTTCTCATAGACTTTGTATAAACCCAAAATCTTTGATCATCTCATCAAAGAGTACATTCCAACTCCGAGATGCTCACTCCAGTCCTTAGGAGGATTGATGGAGCTTTGCATACTTGTTAGCGTCTTTCAGGATTGTCAAAACCTTCTGGTTGTATCACATACAACATTTCCTCAAGAATACCGTCGAGGAAACAATGTTTTGACATCCTATCTGTAAGATTTCATAAATCATGCAGTAATTGCTAATATAATTCCAACAGACTCTTAGCATCGCTACGAGTGAGAAAGTCTCATCGTATTCAACTCCTTGAACTTGTTGGAAAACATCTTAACGATAAGTCGATCTTTCTTAATGGTGATACTTACCATCATTGTCCGTCTTCCTTTTAAAATCCATCTGTACCCAATAGCCTTACGACCATCAAGTAGTTCTGCCAAAGTCTACACTTTGTTTTCATACATGGATCCTCTCTCGGATTTTATGGCCTCGAGCCATTCGTCGGAATCCGGGCCCACCATCGCTTCTCCATAGCTCATAGGTTCATTGTTGTCTAGCAACATGACCTCCAAGACAGGATTGCCGTACCACTCTAAAGCAGTACATGTCCTTGTCGTCCTACAAGGTTTGGTAGTGACTTGATCCGAAGTTTCATGATCAGTATCATCAACTTCCACTTCAATTGGTGTAGGTGCCACAGGAACAACTTCATGTGCCCTGCTACACACTAGTTGAAGTGATGGTTCAACAACCTCATCAAGTCTCCACCATCCTCCCTCTCAATTCTTTCGAGAGAAACTTTTCCTCGAGAAAGGACTTGTTTCTAGAAACAATCTTTTGCTTCCGGATCTGAAATAGGAGGTATACCCAACTGTTTTTGGGTGTCCTATGAAGATGCATTTTATACACTTTGGGTTCGAGCTTATCAACCTGAAACTTTTTCACATAAGTGTCGCAGCCCCAAACTTTTAAGAAACGACAACTTAGGTTTCTCCAAACCATAGTTCAAACAGTGTCGTCTCAACGGAATCACGTGGTGCCCTATTAAAGTGAGTGCGGTTGTCTCTAATGCCTAAACAATGAACGATAGTGGTAATTCGATAAGAGACGTCACGGTACGCACCATATCCAATGGGGTGCAACTATGATGTTCGGACACACCATCACACTATGGTGTTCCAGGCGGTATTAATTGTGAAACAATTTCCACAATGTCTTAATTGCGTGCCAAAGCTCGTAACTCAGATACTCATCTCCATGATCATATCATAGACATTTTATCCTCTTGTCACGATGATCTTCAACTTCACTCTGAAATTACTTGAACCATTCAATAATTCATACTTTTGTTTCATCAAGTAAATATACAGTATCTACTCAAATCATCCGTGAAGTAAGAACATAACGATATCCACTGCGTGCCTCGGCACTCATTGGACTGCACACATCAAAATGTATTACTTCCAACAAGTTGCTTTCTTGTTCCATTTTACTGAAAACGAGGCTTTCAGTCATCTTGCCCATGTGGTATGATTTGCATGTCTCAAGTGATTCAAAATCAAGTGAGTCCAAACGGTCCATTTGCATTGAGTTTTTTCATGCATATACACCAATAGACATGGTTCGCATGTCTCAAACTTTTCAAAAACGAGTGAGTCCAAAGATCCATCAACATGGAGCTTCTTCGTGCGTTTTATACCAATATGACTTACATGGCAGTGCCGCAAGTAGGTGGTACTATCATAACTATCTTATATCTTTTGGCATGAACATGTGTATCACTACGATTGAGATTCAATAAACCGTGCCAGACCATTGAAGGTATTATTCAAATAAACAAAGTAACCATTATTCTCCTTAAATGAATAACCTTATTGCGATAGACATAATCCAATCATGTCTATGCTCAACGCAAACACCAAATAACAATTATTTAGGTTTAACACCAATCTCGATGGTAGAGGGAGCGTGCGATGCTTGATCACATCAACCTTGGAAACACTTCCAACACATATCGTCAGCTCACCTTTAGCTAGTCTCCGTTTATTCTGTAGCTTTTATTTCGAGTTACTAACACTTAGCAACCGAACCGGTATCTAATACCCTGGTGCTACTAGGAGTACTAGTAAAGTACACATTAACATAATGTATATCCAATATACTTCTATCGACCTTGCCAGCCTTCTCATCTACCAAGTATCTAGGGTAATTCTGCTCCAGTGGCTGTTCCCCTTATTACAGAAGCACTTAGTCTCGGGTTTGGGTTCAACCTTGGGTTTTTTCATTAGAGCAGCAGCTGATTTTCCGTTTTATGAAGTATCCCTTCTTGCCCTTGCCCTTCTTGAAACTAGTGGTTTCACCAACCATCAACAATTGATGCTCCTTCTTGGTTTCTACTTTCGCGGTGTCAAACATCGCGAATATATCAAGGAACATCATATCTATCCCTGATATGTTATAGTTCATCACGAAGCTCTAGCAGCTTGGTGGCAACGACTTTGGAGAAAGATCACTATCTCATTTGGAAGATCAACTCCCACTCGATTCAAGTGATTGTTGTACTCAGACAATCTGAGCACAAGCTCAACGATTGAGCTTTTCTCCCTTAGCTTGTAGGCTAGAAAACTTGTCGGAGGTCTCATACCTCTTGACGTGGGCACGAGCCTGAAATCCCAATTTCAGCTCTTGGAACATCTCATATGTTCTGCGACATTTCAAAAATGTCTTTGGTGCCTCAATTCTAAACCATTTAACATTACCGAACTATCATGTAGTCATCAAAACGTGTATGTCAGATGTTCGCAACATCCACAGACCACGTTCGAGGTCCAGCACACCGAGCGGTGCATTAAGGACATAAGCCTTCTACTGTCCGCATAATTGCTACTGTCAACTTTCAACTATATTTCTCTAGGAACATATCTAAAACAGTAGAACTAAAGCGCGAGCTATGACATAATTTGCAAAGGGCTTTTGACTATGTTCAGGATAATTAAGTTCATCTAATGAACTCCCACTCAGATAGACATCCCTCTAGTCATCTAAGTGATTACATGATCCGAGTCAACTAGGCCGTGTCCGATCATCACGTGAGACGGACTAGTCATCATCGGTGAACATCTTCATGTTGATCGTATCTACTATACGACTCATGCTCGACCTTTCGGTCTCTTGTGTTCCGAGGCCATGTTTGTACATGCTAGGCTCGTCAAGTCAACCTAAGTGTTTCGCGTGTGTAAATCTGGCTTACACCCATTGTATGTGAACGTTAGAATCTATCACACCCAATCATCACGTGGTGCTTCGAAACAACGAACTTTCGCAACGGTGCACAGTTAGGGGGAACACTTTCTTGAAATTTTAATGAGGGATCATCTTATTTACTACCGTCGTTCTAAGCAAATAAGATGTATAAACATGATAAACATCACATGCAATCAAATAGTGACATGATATGACCAATATCATATTGCTCCTTTTGATCTCCATCTTCGGGGCTCCATGATCATCATCGTCATCGGCATGACACCATGATCTCCATCATCATGATCTCCATCATCGTGTCTTCATGAAGTTGTCTCACCAACTATTACTTCTACTACTATGGCTAACGGTTAGCAATAAAATAAAGTAATTACATGGCGTTGTTCAATGACACACAGGTCATACAATAAATTAAGACAACTCCTATGGCTCCTGCCGGTTGTCATACTCATCAACATGCAAGTCGTGATTCCTATTACAAGAACATGATCAATCTCATACATCACATATCATTCATCACATTCTTTTGGCCATATCACATCACATAGCATACCCTGCAAAAACAAGTTAGACATCCTCTAATTGTTGTTTGCATGTTTTACGTGGCTGCTATGGGTTTCTAGCAAGAACGTTTCTTACCTACGCAAAAACCACAACGTGATATGCCAATTTCTATTTACCCTTCATAAGGACCCTTTTCATCGAATCCGATCCGACTAAAGTGGGAGAGACTGGCACCCGCTAGCCACCTTATGCAACAAGTGCATGTCAGTCAGTGGAACTTGTCTCACGTAAGTGTACGTGTAAGGTCGGTCCGGGCCGCTTCATCCCACAATACCGTCGAAACAAGATTGAACTAGTAATGGTAAGCATATTAAACAAAATCAACGCCCACAACTACTTTGTGTTCTACTCGTGCAAAGAATCTACGCAATAGACCTAGCTCATGATGCCACTGTTGGGGAACATAGCAGAAATTCAAAATTTTCCTACGTGTCACCAAGATCTATCTATGGAGAGACTAGCAACGAGAGAGAGGGGAGTGCATCTACATACCCTTGTAGATCGCTAAGCGGAAGCGTTCAAGTGAACGGGGTTGAAGGAGTCGTACTCCTCGTGATCCAAATCACCGGAGATCCTAGTGCCGAACGGACGGCACCTCCGCGTTCAACACACGTACAGCCCGGTGACGTCTCCCATGCCTTGATCCAGCAAGGAGAGAGGGAGACGTTGGGGAAGACTCCGTCCAGCAGCAGCACAACGGCGTGGTGGTGATGGAGGAGCGTGGTATTCCAGCAGGGCTTCGCCAAGCACCGCGAGAGATGAGGAGAAAGAGAGGTAGGGCTGCGCCAGGGAGAGGTGGAAACTCTTGTATCTGCAGCCCCAAATACCTCAATTATATATAGGGGAGAGGGAGGGGGTGCGCCCCCTTTAGGGTTCCCACCCCAAGGGGTGCGGCAGCCCCTAGAACCCATCTAGAGTGGCGGCCAAGGGGGGAGAGGGGGAAACTTGCCCCCCAAGTAAGGTGGAGGCGCCCCCTCCCCAAACCCTAGGCGCCTTGGGCCCTGGTGGGGGGCGCACCAGCCCACCTGGGGCTGGTCCCCTCCCACACTTGGCCCATGCAGCCCTCTAGGGCCGGTGGCCCCACTTGGTGGACCCCCGGGACCCTCCCGGTGGTCCCGGTACATTACCGATAGCACCCGAAACCTTTCCGGTGACCAAAACAGGATTTCCCATATATAAATCTTTACCTCCGGACCATTCGGGAACTCCTCGTGATGTCCGGGATCTCATCTGGGACTCCGAACAACATTCAGTAACCACGTATATCTATTCCCTATAACCCTAGCGTCATTGAACCTTAAGTGTGTAGACCCTACGGGTTCGGGAACCATGCAGACATGACCGAGACAACTCTCCGGCCAATAACCAACAACGGGATCTGGATACCCATGTTGGCTCCCACATGTTCCACAATGATCTCATCGGATGAACCACGATGTCGAGGATTCAATCAATCCCGTATTCAATTCCCTTTGTCTAGCAGTATAGTACTTGCCCGAGATTCGATCGTCGGTATGCCGATACCTTGTTCAATCTCGTTACCGGCAAGTCTCTTTACTCGTTCCGTAACACATCATCCTGTGATCAACCCCTTGGTCACATTGTGCACATTATGACGATGTCCTACCGAGTGGGCCCAGAGATACCTCTCTGTCACACGGAGTGACAAATCCCAGTCTCGATTCATGCCAACCCAACAGACACTTTCGGAGATACCCGTAGTGTACCTTTATAGCCACCCAGTTACGTTGTGACGTTTGGTACACCCGAAGCATTCCTACGGTATCCGGGAGTTGCACAATCTCATGGTCTAAGGAAATGATACTTGACATTAGAAAAGCTTTAGCATACAAACTACACGATCTTTGTGCTAGGCTTAGGATTGGGTCTTGTCCATCACATCATTCTCCTAATGATGTGATCCCGTTATCAACAACATCCAATGTCCATGGTCAGGAAACCATAACCATCTATTGATCAACGAGCTAGTCAACTAGAGGCTTACTAGGGACATGGTGTTGTCTATGTATCCACACATGTATCTGAGTTTTCTATCAATACAATTATAACATGGATAATAAACGATTATCATGAACAAGGAAATATAATAATAATAACTAATTTATTATTGCCTCTAGGGCATATTTCCAACACCCTAGTAGGGGAACGTTGGAATGCTTGGTTGCACCTGGTTCGTAGGTTGATGGAAGTTCACCTATCTGATCAAGTGGATATAATTCGCTGGAAGTTAACCACAAATGGAATCTTCTCAGTGAAATCCATGTATCCGGACCTAATTTATTTCGGGCCATTGTCGAGGTCGTTGCACATTTGAAAGATTAAAGTTCCGCTTCGTATTGAAATATTTATGTGGTTTGTCCATAAAGAGGTTATTCTAACCGAAGATAACTTGGCAAAAAGGAATTGAGTTGGTAACTCTAGGTGATGTTTTTGTGATCAACATGAAACAATTAAACACCTCTTTGTCGAATGTCCTCTTGCACAATTATTATGGCGAACAATTCATATAGCCTTTAACGTTCAACCTTCAAGGAGCATACACATGTTATTTGGGACGTGGCTTAATGAAGTGGACGTACATTTAGCTAAACATATTCGGATAGGAGTATGTGCATTATTTTGGGCTATATGGAACACTAGAAATGATATGATTTTTAATGGGGCACAATTCACCAATTTTTTACAGGTTATCTACAGAGCTACAACTTGGATCCGTATGTAGTCTTTACTCACTCATACGGACTTTAGGGAGCCTTTGGTTATTGAGCGCAACTGTTGAAAGACGGTAGCATAGACTATCTTCAGTCAATTTGATGGCGAGCTAATAATAGGCTATGTGTGTAGGCATCGTAGCTTATTATTTTATCGCCGGATGTGGCACTTTTTTAGTTATATATCGCCGGGTGTGGCGCTTTTTAGATTTATTTGCTTCGACTACTGCTTAGTTTATAAGCTTTTTTGGACCTTATGACCTTATTACGTTTTTATTTAATAATATGGCTGCATATGCATTGATTGATGCAGAGGCCGGAGTATTCCTCCTTTTTTTTTTTAAATGAGGAAGGAGATGAACAGGAAATAAAGAAGTGAACATATAAGGCCGACGGTAGGAAAATAGAATATAAGACAACAGTACATATGACGTATATGTAGAAGAACGAGATGTATAGTTGACCGTATTCGGGCGGATTCATAGCGTATATGAATCAACAAAGTTTTACGTGATTTTCTAGTACACAGAAGTGCACAAATCTCCTGAACGGACGCACCTGCTTGGCCGCATAAGTGCGTGCCCCCGCATTTACGTGCCCCTGCAAATTTTTGAAGGTCGTCCATGTACTCTTTTAGGCCGGTCATCCGTTTTCTGTGGATACTAGGCCAGCCATCTGTATACTGTTTTGAACCAGATGCATAAGCAGATCTGTAGGTGACGGTAACCTCTTCTCCCATTTAATGAACACATACTAGAAAGGATGAAATAAATTTAAAAAAATACGAGCACCAATGACAAGTTTAAGACTTGATCCCTGGTGGGTTGATTCCACCACAAAAAACTTAACCATCTGAGCTATGTTCACTTCACAATTATCCGTATACTTAGCCATGTGTATGTGTCTTTTTATGGTCAAATTGTTAAGATTAAAACCATTCTCACTTTTCACATATCGTCGCAATATTTTGTTTTAGGAGTATACAATAAATCTTCCTATTAATTCACACAAGTGTTTCCTTTTATCTAACAGTTACACCAAATACAATTGATAACATCTATTTAAGAGGGTTAGGTGACCTATTACCCCCCACAAGTGACCTATTAGAGCATCTATAATCGGACCTCTCAAACCCGCCTCATACGTCGGGCGGGCCGTCCGGTCACTGCCCGGTCACGATTTTTTGACCTAGACGGGCCTCTCAAACAGCCCATAAACGCCGGACAGTCCGGCACCCTCATATCCAACTCAAATATGTGACGGATATGGGGGCACCCGGGCACGGCCGCCACGTCGGACTTGCGAGGGGTCCCAGCCAGAAACGCCCTCAAACCCGGCGGTACGAAGCTTGTCTCCTCTGTCGGACCGGTGGCGCCGCGTGGCACAGCTCCCGTGAGCCGCGTAGTGTATTGCCCGGGTATTTAAGTCGATCGGCGGCACCGAAACCTACCATCCATCCACATTTTCCTCCTCCTATCCGCCGCCGCCACTTTCCACTCCGCCCGTCCGCCTAGTAGCCATGCCCTCACGCCACCGGGTGAGGAGTGAGCCCTTGCTGACGCCGGAGCGTCGGGTCAAGCTCCTTGAGCAGATCCTGGTCACTACCCGGTCACGGTTTTTTGACCTAGACGGGCCTCTCAAACGGCCCATAAACGCCCGAACTGTCCGGCACCCCCCATATCCAACTCAAATATGTGGCAGATATGGGGGCGTCCGGGCACGCCCGCAACGTCAGACTGACGAGGGGTCCCAGCCGGAAATGCCCTCAAATCCGGCGGTTCGAAGCTCGTCTCCTCTGTCGGACCGGTGGCATTGCGTGGCGCAGCTCCCGCGGGCCGCGCAGTGCATTGCCCGGCTATTTAAGTCGACCGGCGGCACCGAAACCTACCATCCATCCACATTTCCTCCTCCTATCCGTCGTCGCCGCCACTTTCCACTCCGCCCGTCCGCCTAGTAGCCATGCACCCACGCCGTCGGGTTTGGAGCGAGCCCTTTCTGACGTCGGAGCGTCGGGTCGAGCTCCTTGAGCAGATGCTGGCTAGGCGCGAAGCCCGGATCGCCGCGGGGCTACCTCTGGAAGCAGTGGATCCTGATGACTTGGAGGAGGAGGAGGTCGAGGATGAGCCGGAGGAGGAGGACATGGGGGACGCTGGCGACGGGGATCTGCAGGCGGAGCAGCAGGCCATCCTCGATTCCATCCGGTCGGAGTTGGTTGCGGAGGCCACACGCCGCCGCCGGCAGGAGATGGAGGCGCAATAGACCACGGAGGAGGCGGAGATGTTCGCCTACATGGATGAGGTTGAGCAGGAGGAGGATGAGCCGGAGTCCTCCTACCCGACCGTCCAGCCGGCGTCTGGCACCGTCGCCGTGGACATCTCCGATGATGAAGAGTAGCTAGGGTAGTACGTAGCTGTAGTATGTAGGATTCCTTTTGCATGCTTTGTATGGATCTAGGAGATGAAATATGAGAGAGGCGGATGCAAAGTGGCTAATTCGAGGCGTGCGTGGGCGTGTCCGCGGGCGTTTGAGGGGCCGGATTTGCAAAGTTCGGCTGTAGATGCTCTTACCTCCTACTCCTGAAAAACAATGATCTTCCTAAGTTCAAAGGTCTACAATGGACGGTCACCACATTCGATCTTAGGCCTTTGGATCAAAAATAATGGACGATCTAGAATAATTGAGACCATCTTCAAAAATCACATATGAGTTTTGTTGAGGCAATCTTACATTACAAATTTGTGTATTATTACATACATTTGTAGAAGTTTAGACTGCTTCAATTTTTGTGTTTCCAAACGGACAACTAATATTATGTGTAATCGGTACGAGCACTGAGCACTGAGTACCCCTAGTAGCGAATCTAGCTAAAAGGATGAAGCATGCGGTGGTTAGTTCGAAAGCATTTTTTGGTTTATCACAAAGTTCGGGAGCATGTTGGTTTTCGAAATCTATTCATTTCTCTCGTCTAAACGGGGCTGGAGAGGCCAAATTTCGTGTTTTGTCCCTTTTGGCTAACAAATTCAGGATCTGACCCCCCTTTCTGATTTTTTTTTGGTATCTGACCCTTTTGCCTACCGCCAGAGGTCGTGGCGGTAGGCTTGCACGTCCTACCCCCATGCTCCCTAGCGGTAGGTCCCTTGACAGCGACTGACGGCCGTCTGCTCATGCTGACGTGGAAAAAGGCCTACCACCATGGTCCATGGCGGTATGTTATTGAACCCTACTGCCAGATGGCTTGGCGGTAGGTCCTGTGAATTTGGTTTTTTACAACTTTTAGTGTTTGTTTCTTTTGTAAAGTTTTAGCACATGTTTCACAAAGTTTCACAAATAGCAAAATATGAACTCACAGGTTAATAAAGGGGCCAGATAGCAAACTTGTCCATATAGTTTACACATAGTTTCATAGGTAGCAAATAGCAAACTTGTCCATTGACAACCCCAACTAACGGCAATTAGTTTCATAAGTAGCAAATAGCCAACAAACCGTGCAACAAGTTCTTCAGACAAGTTTAGACCTCCTCGTATGTTAGGTCTGGTCGTGGAGACAGATAAGGCAGCGGATCCACCGGTTCAGGCGGAGGCGGAACGCTGGTCGCCATCCGACCGTTCATGCACTCCCACCTTGCCTTGCCCGCTCGAGTTTTCGCCTCCGCTCTTCCCCAGTTGATGATGTCGAAAGCCGATGCACTTGTGGGCGGCATCCTGGCTCTCTCCTCCGCATTGCTCTCGAAGTAGATTCTCCGGCCCAAATTGCGCAGCTCCCAGTTGGAGTGTTGGTTGGCAGCTTCAATGGTCTCTTCCCGGCGGAGTTTGGATATGCCTCCATCTCTTCCATCACACTCTTCCACTCCTTCACACTCTGCGACCAACACTTGACATCGTCGAAGATCCGCTCTGCCCTCTCCTGCCACCGCCTTGCCCTCGTCGCCTCTAGGACCTCGTCTGAGACAGATCCCACCGGCTGCAGCAGTTTGGGGAAGGACTCATACACGTACGGCAGCGGCATGGCAGACGAGGTGTGCTCGGGGAAGGTCAATCTAAACCTAAGGTTCATCATATGGTCAAAAATCTAAACCTAGGGTTCATCATATGGTCAAAATTTCTAAATCTAACTTGTATTATCTAGAAATATCAATTAGGGTTCATCACCTTACAAAAAATCTAAACCTAGGAAATATGAATTAGGGTTCATCATGTGGTCAAAAAATATCGATTAGGGTTCATCATGATTCATCACCAAGGATCGTCACCTAACTTGTATTATCTAGATGCAATCACCTAGTTTCATCATATCAACTAAACTAGGGGTTTGTTATGATTTTTAACATGAACATGAACACATAAATCATTGTTACGCTACAAAAAAGGGGAGTGATTTGACTCAAAATAATTGGGGGATCGGAGGAGCTTACGTTTCTGGAACAAAGGGCATCTCAATCCGCAAAAACGTTGAAGGAATGAAGAAGATCCGAGGGGGCAGTGAAGCAGATGAGAGAGGGGGCGAGAGGAAGAAGAAAGGGGGAGGATTTATAAATGCCCAGACCCTACCGCCACACACCTTGGCGGTAGGGTGCTAAAACCTACCGCCAGAGCCCCTGGCGGTAAGGGGTGGCACAGGGGTGGAATCGGTCCTATTACGAGAAACATCCTCCCCTTGGCGGTAGGGTTCAGTACCATACCGCCACGGACCATGACGGTAGGCCCATTTCTTCGTCAGCACGAGCAGACGCCCGTCAGTCGCCTTCAAGGGACCTACCGACAGGGAGCATGGCGGTAGGGCGTGCAAACCTACCGCCACGACTCCTAGCAGTAGGCAAAAGGGTCAGATCCCGAAATTTTTTCAGAGGGGGTCAGATCCCGAATTTGTTACCCGAAAGTGTCAAAACGTGAAATTTTGCCGCTGGAGAGCCAAAGCATAGACATGTCAAGATGGAGGAAGCTTTTGCCGACACGTATTACTTTGGCGTCATTCTGCAGGATGCGCCCGTGTGAGGTTGCGGCGCAGAAACTTAACAGTATATTCATCAGTAGAAGTACGACTGGATTTGAAAAATAATTGTATGCTGATGGCATGCTAATAATAGTGCTTGCCGTACTAACTAATGATTCCCTGGAGGTGTACGCATGCTCAAGAAAAATTATGCGAGGTCCCACATGCATTTTATACACTTGCGGTCCTTGTCGCCATTCAATGATTATATAGTAGTGTTGTCTAGAAGGGTGTATATATAGCTCACATGTACGATTAGGTCGTTGTCAATCAGTGTAATCATGTGCGACAAAGATTCATATTCGTCATCTTTGAATACTTCTTTGCGGTGATGGTAGTAACATTTAGCTGGTTCCCCTAAAAAAAAGGAGTAACTTTCAGCTGCTAGCCACGAGCCGCTAATACCATAGACCGTTTCGTTGGTACTCTATGTGCACGGATTCTTGGCTAAATGCAAAGCTAGCGTGATTAATATTTCTACCGTGTCACGTGGACCCGGTCAAGAGATAAAAAGGGACTACTGTTAGTCTGTTATGTGTCAACGTATTAGCTGTCCTTAGTGGTTTTTCTACGTGTATATCCTCCAACTTTGCACATGCATGAAACGACTTGTTTTCTTCCGCCTGTTGGCGATAGCCCAATGCATCTGCGTAGCCAGTTCTGATGTATACCTGTAATAAGTTTGATAGACTGGAAAACTCCTACGGTGCGTGAACTTACAAACGTTATGATCATGAGCTGACAGATAGGATCTCTGACCCACGGTTCACATGTGATATAGCATGTGCATCCATCCCGGCACCTCCTAAGGCTAAGCACAACCATGAATGAGCTCGGATTGATCGGGACATGTCAGTCGTTCGGGGCCAAACACACCATGACCGCGAAAGAAGCAAGAGTGTCTTGGATAATTTCATCTACCCCATGCATGCCGTCAGACCTGGATTATTGCGCAGCTAGTGGGACTGGAAGAACAAAGCCAGTATCGCACTGTAACTATCTGTCGAGGAGCACCTGCAGCTACAGCTTGTTGGTTGATCATGGTGCCGTGCAGTGCCCATGAAGCCTCGAGTCCAACTTCCGAGGGCGCGGCGCGATCCTATCCTGATCAAATATGCCTTGCTCATTTCAAGCAAAAAAGACACGGCCGGAAAGGAACAAGTCGATCGACGATCCTATCCGGATCACGTGGCCGGTAGCCCTACTTACGTCCGCAGGCCTGTCCCGACACGGCGGCCGGCGCGAGGTCCCGGCCGCCCTTCCTTTCCGGGACACGCACTGGAGACCGAGTCCCGCCACACGCCATGCTTCTGGCGCGACCCGGCCGCATGCGATGCCAAGCAAAAAGGCTTGGCTAGCGCGCTCGGGGGCAACGCCGATGGTTCGAGCCACGTGCCTGGCTTGACTCACCGAGCGCGCTCGCCCCGGCCGTGCTCGGCCGGCCTGCCCCGAAGCGCGGGGAAACGAGACGCCGACGCGCGCGGCGAGAGGAGCCTATCGCCGGCTCGGCGGTTCCAGAAGACATGCCATGCATGAAGCGGTCACCGCGCGCGTGACCCGGCGAACCAAAAACACGTGCTCCCAGTGGCCCACTCGGCACTCGCCGCCGTATGTCTCCAGCCAGCCGTCGATCCCACGTAGGATGAGGTTTTTTGTCAACACGGTGGCCGGAATTAACACGTAGGCCCTACAGAAGCCATGATTTGGTCTCCACGCATCTAGAATCTAGTAGCCTCGTCGATCGATCTCCGGCCCCGTCCCTGTCGCGCCCGCTTTCCTCTAGCTAGCGCTTATCCTCTTTCGTCCGGAGGCGTGCCAAATGAGCGTCCCTGTCTCGTGTGTTTTCTTGCACCGGAAATGCTTCGGCCAGCCAAATGATTCCGGCCGGCGGGTCTCTTCTCTATCTCCGGGGTTAGGCCTACACCATTAATTCAAGTACGTGCGCCAACAACCGGCCTTCTTATTACTGTACGCTTGCTGTTTGTGTGGGACGTGAAAGGTGAAAGATCCGGGCGCGCCTGTGAAAGATCGGCAGGACCCATGCATGCCGGGTCAATTATATTAGTATTAGTAGTGCAGGTTAAATGGACCATCGTCCATGATTTCCCTCCTTTCTCCAGGTCTTAGAAAAAGTTAAATGGATCATTCCCTCCTTTTGGTAGGTCCTCGAAAAAGCTTGCCTGGTTTTCCTTCATGTCCTAGACTCCTAGTACATGTTGATTTGCTTCAATTAGCAGCACTAAGGCTGGTCACAATGGGCAAGAACATAAGCTACTAACTTAACACTTCCCTAGACTATGTTACTACCACCATAGTGGATAGGAACATCTATGTAGTGTCATGCAACGATGTATTTATTAGGTTATAGACTCATTGTTTCTTGAAGTGTGTGATGTTCCGGTAACTAGCTAAGTTACCACGAGCACCTTCCTCTTTATTAAATTTGTGCCACATAAGTAAAGTCGTATTGGAGTGTGTGATGTTACTCCTAAGTTCCTCCCCACTGTGACCAGCCTAAGCATAGTGCTAGTGGTTGTTTCACAGTGAAGCTAAGCTTAGGTTAGGAGAAAAATATGCGCCGCCCCATGAGGGATGGAAAGCCAAGGAGACGATGCCTCAAACACCACGGGTGAAAGGCACTCCCGCACTAGGTCCTCGTTTGTTTCGTACCTGGTGAGGCAAAGTTTACAGACCTCGTCATGAGGCGCACATATATTTTTCTCCTCTCTCGAGGATTGGTGGAACTCATTACAGGGGCGTGATGCGGCTGTTTGCATGAGGTTCGGTCAAGCGACCACCTACGTGCTTTGGAATGTAATGGAAGGAGTGCAACATGTGTACCTTAATGCCATCTCGCGTATCTGTACTGAACTCGCGCTATGTAGTATGTAACTTTTTTTTTGCTACGAGTGTAACTAACTCTTGTACATTTTTCTCCTTTCTTCGTATCTACTCCCTCCGTTCCAAAATAGATGACTCAACTTTATACTAACTTTACTAAAGTTAGTATAAAGTTGAGTCATCTATTTTGGAACGGAGGGAGTATATGAAATGGGCAGGGCACCTGCCTTTCACATCAGAAAAAAAAAACTAAAGTCTGGTGAAAATCTTCAGGGACATTGTTTATTCTCCATTATTATTGCTAATTTCCTCGAGATTTGATTGGTGACCTCTCACCGCTCTAGCTAGATCACATGTCATTTAGGGAAACCTTGTCACCTTGCACAACTTTCCGTTCTTTTTTACTGTGTTTTCTGTCTGACGCTCCACCAAAGTCACAAACGGTGGTCGTTTCAAGCGGTTTTATTCGTGGCAGGTGAAAACTGTGCAAGAGACAAAGGAGCGGAACTTTGCAACGCCACGACAAAGGTGGCAATCCGATGGCATACTTAACTGCCTCGAAGTACTATTTCCTTGTATTGTAAAGGTGATGCAACACCATTAGCAGTCCATTATTAGGATAAACAAGAACCAAACCAAGGACGTCATAGTTTAATCATGAAGCATGACACACAATAAGACAAAAGCGTTGCGGTACGAAGGTGGCTCTGTCGAAAACGAAAGAAACAATCGCTGCGATGGGCACTTTTTAGACAGCGGACGGAAACCTACTCCATCACCTCAACTCAAGTCTCAAGTGTGACGGCGACCAGTGCGGGCAGGGGCCGGGATTCTCGTCGCCCAATCGCGCTCGGCACCTCGCGCGGTCGTGCTGTTTGGTACTGGCCATGCCTTTCCTGATACTGAACCGGACTATATGCGGGACGAATGTCACTGCGCAAAGATGCCTCGCTCGCTCTCTCCGTCCAGCTCCATCTACTGATCCCACGGTGGGCATCTCCAAACCAAAGTGAAAAATCGCACCGTAACGCTGTGTACCGGCAAGGTTGGCTCCAATAGAAAGTAGTCATCTAACACTCTGGGAGTCAAGTGTCTTTGGCCCTGTTCGGTAATGGTCCGCTCCCGGAATCTGCGCAGTGGCTAAATGGCAACTCCATCATTTTAAACTATAGCTCCGCCAACTCCGCTCCGGTAGTTGTGGAGCGGAGCGTTGCCGAACAGCCCCATTTGTATTGCACATTTTTCTCTGATGATTTCTCACTTTCATATATTTTCTCTCTCTCTCTCTCTCTCTCTGCAGCAGCTGAACGCACAATTACACATTCTTTAAATAACATATTTCACTCTTTTGAAAATAAACTATTGCACATTTCCAAATAATCGGTTTCATAAGATACATTCACTTTTGTGGTTACTCTTTCATAATTCAGAACCAAATTTCACTTTTAGCTGTCTTGTTTCACTAAAATCACATCCGTTTCGATTGAGTGCTCCGAGTAAATTGCGTTAAACAACCACTTTGAAGGCTAGGTTTGCACAAAATACTACGTTGCAATTCTATTGCAGAAAACACCACGTCTTGTGTAATCATTTTACAAAACCACTGATCGGCGGATTAGGCTTGTTTGAGCGAGTTTACGACAGGTGGGTCCACTTTTCGCTGATGTGGCATAATGTTTCGTGCTAGATAGGTTTTAATATTAATTTACAACCAGTCGCTAGAGTTTTACATAGACCCCCCCCCTAAAACAAAAATAAAAAAGCAATAAGCCCCCCACGTGCATAAAACATGTAGCTGGCTTGGGGTGGTGCCGCCTGTTGGTGTCAAAACCGGCAGATCTCGGGTAGGGGGGGTCCAAATTGTGCGTCGAAGGATCGATGGTAATAGGGGACCAGGGGACACGGTGTTTACCCAGGTTCCGGCCCTCTTAAGGGAGGTAAAACCCTACTCCTGCTTGATTATATTCGACGAGTACGAAAGTTACAAGAGATGATCTACCTCGAGATCGTAATGGCTAAACCCTACTCCCTCCGTTCGAAAATAGATGATCCAACTTTGTACTAAAGTTAGTACAAAGTTGAGTCATTTATTTTGGAACGGACGGAGTAGATGTCTAGCCTATGAGTATTCTAGTGATGATAATGAAGGTAGCCTCTACGCACTTACCCCTCGAGTTTATATACACATCGGAGGGGCCTAGGGTTTGAACAAGGTCGGTTCATCTGGGAAGGAAACTTCTGGACTCTAATCTTGCCGTCTACGTATTGAGAAATCCCATCCAGACACGGAGGATAATCTTCAACTTGATCTTGTACGGCCCATCCAACCCGGCCCATACTCCTGGGCCCGACACTTGAGGACCCCCGAATCCAGGACTCCCTCAGTAGCCCCCGAACTTGCCTTCAATGACGATGTTGTGTGCGGATATAAGTCTTCGTCTTTGCAAGGCGGGTTCTCCACCATACTCCGGATTGACGATAGTCCGGCATCGGTTTTCGCATCCAGCCTTTATGATTCCTTCCTGCCGTCGCCTCGATTTCCATGCGTCCAAGTGAATGCGAACGGTCCGTTACACTTGTATTTTAATATTTTTAGCAGGCACAGGCAACGTCTATATAACGAGGTTAGATCTCCAAAACGCCATCTCACATCGCCCCAAGAGCAACAGAGCAAACGAAGGGAAAAAAATTCAAACCATGGCTAGTTTCCCAGGCTCCTCCTCGCGTCCTCATGGCCCTCGAGAGGGGGATTGGCAAAGTTGTTCCGTATCCCACCTCCAGCTCAATCGTCTACAGACACAAGGATATATTCCCTCCATGGATCTAGTCTCCGTACGGGCAGGGCTGACTTCCATGGGCGATGATGTATTGGCGGAGAATTTCCCCAATCCCAGCAAAGGAGAGAGGGTGTGCTTCATCTCGTTCCTTCTGAGGGGCATGGGATTCCCAATCCACCCTTTCCTCAGGGGTCTACTGGATATTACGGGATCCAACTGCACAACCTCACACCAGGTTTTATTTTCCACACTTCCGGTTTTGTTGCCCTTTGCGAGTTATTTTTAGGCTGCAAGGCTCATTTTGAACTATGGAAGAAGTTCTTCTGCCTCGTCCCCCGCCACCAGGGCCGAGGGTCCATATTTGAAGTGGGTGGCGCCGAAGTATGGCGCATAGCCCGATCAGATTACCCAGTCGGGACCCCGAAGAGGGGGTCTAACGAATGGTCTTCGGAATGATTCTATATTGAGGATGTTCCTCTT
This sequence comes from Triticum dicoccoides, assembly GCF_002162155.2. NCBI lineage: Eukaryota > Viridiplantae > Streptophyta > Magnoliopsida > Poales > Poaceae > Triticum > Triticum dicoccoides. The sequence continues at coordinate 657,847,894 of NC_041385.1, forward strand.
CCAGACCCTGTTCGGCGCGGGCTTCCCGATTTCTCCAGCGCTCCTTTAAAGAAGCTATTGAGCTGGCGCCCCAACTCCCCCAGTCAAGAGGATAGTGCGGAAGTAATGAGATTGGTCAGCAAGGTCAGATTATTGGCCCATTCCGGACTCTCCATCGTTGAAGTTATGGCTATTGCAATAAAGCAATGTGTCTAGCCTCTGTAATCCAGAGTGGTCCCTTATGGAACTACAACGGGGAGGACGATGAGTGAGTCCTGGATTCGGGGGTCCTCAGGTGTCCATCCTAGGAGCTTGGGCCGGACTGGATGGACCGTACGAGATCAAGCTAAAGATCATCCACCGTGTCCGGATGGGACTTCTCAATACGTGGACGGCAAGAATAGAGTCTGAGAGTTTCCTTCCGTAATAAACCAACCTTGTATAAACCCTTGACCCCTCCGGGTGTGTATATAAACCGGAGGGGTTAATCCGTAGAGTCAATCTTGATCATCATCGGAATTCTCATAGGCTAAACATCTAGGATTAGCCATTACGATCTCGAGGTAGATCAACTCTTGTAATCGTCATAGTCGTTGAATATAATCAAGCAGGAGTAGGGTTTTACCTCCCTTAAGAGGGCCCGAACCTGGGTAAACATTGTGTCCCTTGGCTTCCTGTTACCATTGATCCTTAGACGTACAGCTTGGGCCCCCCTACCCGAGATCTGCCGGTTTTGACACCGACATTGGTGCTTTCATTGAGAGCTTTGTTGTGTTGTCTGCAAAAACCGATCTATGGCTCGGCTAGTTATCAACAACAATATCACTTCCGGAGGGTGCCTAGCTTCGGGGCAGACCCTCCGGTTTGGCAGTCTCACCATAAGGGCATGCGCGGCCTTCAAGCCTGCAACTTCCCCCATGACCGCCGGACACCGTCCTCACATTGGCCCTAAGTACTCCAAAAAATTGGATCCGGCGGATGTTTCGTCTTTAAACGAACTGCTAGACCGCATCGCCGCCCTGGGGTCTCAACAGACTATGATCGGATCGGGCTCAGGCCTGACCAGAGGGAAATTAATCACCCGCCAATCACCCACTTCATGGCGGTCGTCGAGGAACCGGCCACAGACACTTCGCTCCCCATATTGAAAACCAAGTATGTTCGGGTCCCCGAATCCCCTATGCCGGATACTTCCACTTTGGACGGGACCTTACACCCCCCGGATGTTGGTCCAAGTGTAGGATTGTCGGAGCCTCTTTGCTGAACCAGACCCGAACCTATCACCTCGGAAACCATTCTAGCTCCAAAGACAGAGGTGGGAAAGGATCCAAAATTTAATCCACCCACCCACCACAATCTATATTCCCCAAGCAACTCAGGTCCTCCAGATATATATGACCTGATGTATGTGCGGCAGCAGCCTAAGGAAACGGTCCACCACTTTTGGGCCAGATTCCTGCTTGTCAAAAACAGGATCAAAGACTGCTTGGACGACGACGTAGTTTCTGTGGTCCACCGTAACTGCATCGATGAAGGAATATTGAACGCCCTCGACCTTCACCACATACAGAGTTTCACGTAATTATCGCACGTAGTGCAAAAGTACTGTGCGATGGAAACCACATGGAGGGCCCAGAAAACTCAACTGGAGCCCGCTGCCTCGATGCAGTGTGCGGCCCGGGCCAAATGAACACATCCTGGTGGGTCACTCGACCACCAGTCTACGGGCAGGAAGAACAAACCCTTCATGGGACACAGGTCAGTTCTTGACGAACTGCTGGACAAGCGCTACCCGATTCATGCCACTTCGCACATAGTCCAACCCATAGCCTCCGAGCATGCTGGGTACTCCGACAAGTATCAAAAAGTGGAGAGTCCATCCTCACCACAACTCCAGAGAGATACTCACCGGAGAGGGACAACTTTAACGTCCTGACGGTCTTCGAGACCTTTTCTTCGAACAAGCAGCGCAAACGGGTGCTCCGCGACCTCGCCGAAGTCCATCAAGTTACCGCACTAAGCCCATGGAACGACACGGCAATAACCTTTACGGCCGAAGACGAACCAAATGCTCGATCAGTCCGAGCACCCGCCACCTTAGTACTAAACCCCATCGTTGATGGTTTTCGGCTTACTAAAGTGCTCATGGACGGCGGCAGTGGACTTAACCTCATCTACGAGGACACGCTCGACAAAATACAGATGGATAGATCATGCATCGAGCAAATCAACACCACCTTTCGAGGTATTATCCCCAGTCGGGAGGCACACTGCTCGGGAAAAATTAAACTGGATGTGGTGTGTCGGCATGCCTGAGAACTATAGATCCAAAAAGTTGCTCTTTCACGTGGTCCCCTTCAATAGCGGGTGTCACGCCATCCTCAGCCGAGATGCTTTCTCATGCTTTAAAGCTATACCCCACTATGGGTATACGAAACTCAAAATGCCCGGGCCTAATGGAATTATCACAATCTCGAGTGACCCGGACAAAGCCCGTCGCGCCAAAAACAAAACTACATCCTTGGCCCTCGAGGCACTGTCTGAAGCCCTAGCGGCGGAGGAATTAACCACCCTGCAATCCACGATGGATAGGGACGATGTGATCCTTGATAAAAGATCCAAATCCACCTCCTTCAAGCCAGCCGAGGAAAAAATCCAAGTGCATCCGATGGACCCTAATAAAACAGCATCTATCGGAGCACAGCTGGATCCGGCAGTGGACGCTGCCCTACGCACATTCCTGCGAGAGAATTGGGATATCTTCGCCTGGCACCCTTCAGACATGCCCGGCATTCCACGAAGACTGGCCAAACACAGTCTTAATATAATCAAAGGATTCAAACCCGTGAAGGAGGCACTACGGCGATTCTCTGAACCCAAGCGTCAAGCCATGGGAGAAGAGCTAGCCAAATTGTTAGAGGCTGGGTTTATTAGGGAAATTAAACATCCGGATTGGCTAGCCAACTTGGTTATGGTACCAAAGAAGGACAAACCCTGGCGCCTGTGTGTCGATTTCAAGGACCTTAACAAGGCTTGCCCTAAAGACCCCTTCCCATTGCCTCACATTGACCAAATTATTGACGCAACTGTAGGACACGACTCCTTGTGTTTCCTCAACGCTTATTCTGGATACCATCAAATTAAATGAAGGAATCAGACCAAGCGGCAACCGCGTTCATCACCCCTTATGGTCCCTTCTCCTTCAACACTATGCCCTTCAGACTCAAAAACACTGGGCTACATACTAGCGCATGACTCAAACCTCCCTGGAAAAGCAAATAGGCAAAACAATCGAAGCATGTGTGGACGACGTGGTCATCAAGACAAAGCACATCAAGACACTGGTGGACGATCTTTGCCTCACCTTCGATAACCTCCGAATATACGATATACGGATTAATCCCGAAAATTGTGTGTTCGGAGTTCCGGCCAGAAAGTTGCTGGGGTTCATTGTTTCCCACACAGGAATTGAAGCAAACCCAGCCAAGATCCGAGCACTGTCACAATTGGCCGTACCAACAGACCTAAAGAAAGTCCAGAAGCTAGTAGGTTGCATCGTGGCCTTAAGCCGCTTTATCTCCAAATTGGGAGAGAAAGCGCTACCACTCTACAAGCTATTATGACGCATAGACAACTTCAATTGGATGGATGCCGCCATAGCCGGACTGGAAGAAATTAAAACCCTTCTGGCAAGCAACCCAATCCTAGCTGCACCTGGTGTTGGAGAGCCCATGTTGTTATATATTTCGGCAACTAACCAAGTGGTTAGTGCCATACTCGTCGTCGAACGAGGGGAAGAGGGACATAAATTCCCCACCCAAAAACCAGTCTATTGTGTATCGGAGGTCCTTACACCTTGCAAATCTCGATACCCCAACTACCAGAAGATAGCCTACATAGTCTTCATGGCATCCCGTAAATTAAGACACTACTTTCAAGAGTGTTTGATCACAGTGGCATCCGAAGTACCACTCATTGACATTATCAACAATAGGGTCGCCACGGGCCGCATAGCCAAATGGGCCATCGAGCTTTTACCATTCAAAATCGTCTACAAGCCATGCCGGGCTATTAAATCCCAGGTGTTGGCCGATTTTGTCATTGAATGGACGGAAGCCGAACTCCCTAGAGAGTATAGCTCATACTCCAATTGGACTATGTACTCTGATGGCTCTAATATGCTGGCCGGACTGGGGCTAGTGTCATCCTCACATCCCCTACTGGGGACACAGTCTGCTATGTACTACAAATCATGTATACGGATTCCAATAATGCAGCCAAATACGAGGCGCTTCTACATGGTCTTCGCATTGCTGTCTCCATGGGTATACAATGCCTAGAGGTGCACGGTGACTCCAATCTCGCAATTTCCCAGGTAAATGGAGAGTTCGACACAAAGGATCCAAAAATGGCGGCATATCGAAACACCATATTAAAGATATCAGCCCGGTTTGAAGGACTAGAATTTCATCACGTCACTCGAGAGAGTAATCAGGCAGCCGACATCCTCGCTCGTATGGGCGCTAAGCTCGAAAATGTGCCACCCAACACCTTTACGGAACGGCTATTTAAGCCATTTGTTGTGTGGCAGGGTGAGTGCCGAGAAGGAGAATGCAGCCATGATCACACCCCCAGCTGCCGAACACAATGCAAACACCGTCGGCGGTCCGGATATCGAGATAACACCCTCTGCTCATGAGATCATGGCAGTTATTGCTCCCTGGACCAAACCATTCCTAGCCTACCTTAATAGGCAAGAGCTCCCCGATGATCAAAACGAGGCTTGATGCATAGTTTGGCGTTCTAAAGCCTTTAAAGTGCATGAGGGTGAACTATATAAAAGAAGTACTACCAGAGTCCTTCAAAGATGTATCTCCGAAGAGGAGGGAAGGCAGCTCTTGGCAGAAATACACGCTGGCCTCAACGGTCATCATGCCGCAGCTCGAGCTCTCGTAAGCAAGGCGTTCCAGACAGGGGTTTTCTGGCCCACGGCTCGAGCAGATACTCAAGCCCTCGTCCAACATTGTGTGGGATGTCAGCTTTTCGCCAACCAAAGCCACATGCCTCCCACCACATTAAGAACAATCCCCATTACTTGGCCCTTTGCGGTCTGGGGGCTCGACATGGTTGGACCCCTTAAAAGGGGAAGCCCCAAAAAGAAATACTTACTGGTTATGGTTGATAAATTCACGAAATGGATAGAAGCCAAACCAGTAAAAACAGCTGAGGCCGGACCAGTGATTGACTTTATATCCGGCGTAGTCCACCGTTATGGTGTTCCGCATAGTATCATCACTAATAATGGCTCTAACTTCACAGCTGATGAGGTTCAAACTTGGTGCGCTAAGTTGCACATTAAACTCGACTATGCATTCGTATACCACCCTCAAACAAACGGCCAAGTCGAACGGGCCAATAGTCTGATCATGAGTGGTATTAAGCCCAGACTAGTGCGCTATCTATGAGAATTAGACAAGCACTGGGTTGAGGAACTCGATTCCGTACTTTGGGGACTCCAGACCATGCCCAATCGAACGACCGGATACACACCTTTCTTTATGGTGTACGGTGCACAGGCCGTATTGCCCTGCGATATTATTCATGACTCACTTAGAGTGTGCATGTACGAAGATAAAGAGGCCGAACTATATCGGCAGGACGACCTAGATGGACTTGAAGAGTAGCACGATGTTGCCAAGGCCCGTTCCGCATTCTATCAACAAAAGGCCAGGCATTATCAAAGCAGAGAAGTGCGGGCTAAAACATACAATGTCCGAGAACTTGTTCTACACCTCCCGAAGAAGAAAAATGATAATCTCAAACCTAAATGGGAGGGCCCCTTCATAATAGATGAAGTCCTTACTGGAGGAACCTATCGCCTTAGCAATGCAGAGGATAATCGCCTTGAGCCGAACCCATGGAATGCCACCCAACTCTGAAGATTTTACACATAGTTCGGCCTCCTTAGGTTTCATTTTGAACTGGGTTTTTTCTATTTTCACTCCCCTTTTAAATTTTTCCCTTTTATTCTTAATTATATGTCCGTATCAACCGCATTTTTGTGCGTACACATCTTTAAATGTATACACCCTACCATACATGGGGGCTTCTTCTAAAGAGCATTTTATTTAAAAGCTTACAAGCTTCTTTTGCCCGTATGTTTGTTGTTTCTGCCATTTTATGCACCTCTATGACTTAAGTTTTTGCCAAGCTGGGTTGCCTTGCTCCTGTGATTATACCCTACATTCCCGATTGTTCGGCTAGGGTGTAAAGCGAGCCCCTCTATGATTGTTACAACCGGGTTATCCAGACATGTACCTCAGACGGGTGAAGCCGAAGCTACCGTTCGTAAGGGGATAATTGGTCGGCGCATATACAACAGACTATTTCTGGGAAAAAAAACTATTAAATTGGCTGCCTGTCTTGGGATACAAGCCTAGCCCAAGGAAAGGAACCACTAACAGAACTATTTTTCTTGGAAGATGTTTCTTACGTTAAACAGTAATATAACATAACTCCCCGAACACATTTTGTTTGTTCGAGCAATATGACCGGATTGCCTGGTTTCCGAAAATACTAAATGTTTCTTAGTTAAACATAGTATACGGAAACACTCCAACTTCTTGGTTCGGAGGTAGAAGCCGAAGGTCTGCGATGACAAAATTTTCGTAAAATTCGGCAGGAGATAAGTTCGGTCATAAAGTACATTGATACATCGAATCGAACGCCTACTCTCCTTCTATGCCATCTAATAGGCTATCTAATTTACAATCTTGTTGCGAGTATTTCGCCGCTATCATTACTTGGTCAAACACCAAGCTAACAGGAATTTCCTTCCCGTCAGGACCTTGCGGTCCAACTCGGGCCATATGGTTTGGATCAAGTCCGGTATAGCGTGTCTTCACCATGGCCCATGCCTCTTGAGCCCCTTCACGACATGCAGACGTCTTCCATAGCTCGAAGCGATGCCGAGCACCCTTGAATAGATATGCCAACCCCTCCATACTTTCTGGAGGCACATCAGAGGGCCATACGGCTTTGGCCATATTCTTTATGGCCTTCCGGGCACGCTCGTGCAGCTTTGCCAGCTCCTTTAAAACGTCGCTTTGCTGTCCGGACACTTCCTCCTCAGGGTGGCGGGTCAACATACCTGTATCAACGAACTATAACACTCTGCATTATATGATTATATCAATAATCCGTACGGTTCACAAGTCATACCGAATATACCGCTGATAACCCACAAGTATAGGGGATAATTGTAGCCTCTTTCGATAAGTAAGAGTGTCGAACCCAATGAGGATCTAAAGGTAGAACAAATATTCTCTCAAGTCTTATCTGCCACTGATACGACTCTATGCATGCTTAGTGTTTGCTTTACCTAGAACAAGTATGAAACTAGAAGTACTTTGTAGGTGTTGTTGGATAGGTTTGCAAGAATATAAAGAACGCGTAAATAACAAGTAGGGGCTGTTTAGATAAAGATGCAATAAAATAAATATAACGAGTGTGGAAAAGTGGTGGTAGGAGTTGTGAAATTGTCCCTAAGCAATTGGCTACGTTAATAGATCGATAGCAAGTTTTATGTGGGAGAGGCATAAACTAACATACTTTCTCTTCTTGGATCATATGCACTTATGATTGGAACTCTAGCAAGCATCCGCAACTACTAAAGATCATTAAGGTAAAACCCAACCATGGCATTAAAGCATCAAGTCCCCTTTATCCCATACGCCACAACCCCCTTACTCGGGTTTATGCTTCTGTCACTCAAGAAACCCACTATAAGAGAATCATGAACATATTGCAACACCCTACAGTGGGAATCCCTCACGCTTGCGCGACACGAAGGGCACAATAGGACAGCAACATAACCACAAGCAAATTAAACCAATCATAGAAATTCATCAATCACCGATAGGACAACGAAAATCTACTCAGACATCATAGGATGGCAACACATCATTGAATAATAATATGAAGCATAAAGCACCATGTTCAACTAGAGGGTACAGCGGGTTGCGGGAGACTGGACCGCTGAATATAGAAGGGGGAAGGTGATGGAGATGTTGGTGAAGATGGCGGAGATGTTGGTGAAGATCGTGGTGATGATGATGGCCCCCGGCAGTGCTCCGGCGCCACCAGAAGCAAGGGAGAGAGCCCCCCTTCTTCTTCTTCTTCCTTGACCTCCTCCCTAGATGGGAGAAGGGTTTCCCCTCTGGTCCTTGGCTCCCATGGCTTGGGAGGGGCGAGAGCCCCTCCGAGATTGGATATGTCTCTCTGTCTCTCTCTGTTTCTGCGTTCCCAGATTCTGCCCTGGCACCATTTCTGTTATATCTGGAGATCCGTAACTCCGATTGGATTGAAACCTTCGCCCAGATATTTTTCCAAAAATTAGCTTTCTTGCGGCCAAAGTAGAGCATCAACCGCCTTATGAGGGGCCCACGAGGGTGGGGGCGCGCCCACCTGGAGTGGTGGCGTGGGCCACCCTCGTGGCCACCTCGGGCACCGTCTCGCGGTGATTCTTCCTCCCAAAAATCACAAATATTCCAAAATAATTCTCCGTCCGTTTTTATCCCATTTGGACTCCGTTTGATATTAGGTTTCTGCGAAACATAAAACATGCAACAAACAGGAACTAGCACTGGGCACTGGATCAATATGTTAGTCCCAAAAAATAGTTAAAAAGTTGCCAAAAGTATATGAAAGTTGAATAATATTGGCATGGAACAATCAAAAGTTATAGATATGACGGAGACGTATCAGCATCCCCAAGCTTAATTCCTGTTCATCCTTGAGTAGGTAAATGATAAAAAAGATAATTTATGATGTGGAATGCTACCTAGCATAATCTTGATCATGTAATCTAATCATGGCATGAATATTAAGACACGAGTGATTCAAAGCAATAGTCTATCATTTGACATAAAAACAATAATACTTCAAGCATAGCAACCAAGAAATTATGTCTTATCAAGTAACATAGCCAAAGAAAGCTTATCCCTACAAAATCATAGAGTTTGGCCATGCTACATTTTCGTAACACAAAATGCTCCCATCATGCACAACCCCGATGACGAGCCGAGCAATTGGTTCATACTTTTTAACGCGCTTCAGCCTTTTCAACCCTCACGCAATACATGAGCGCAAGCCATGGATATAGCACTATAGGTGGAGTAGTATATGATGGTGGAGGTTGTGTGACAAAGACAAAAAGGGAGAAAGTCTCACATCAACGCGGCTAATCAACGGGCTATGGATATGCCCATCAATTGATGTCAATGTGAGGAGTAGGGATTGCCATGCAACAGATGCACTAAGAGCTATAAGTGTATGAAACCTCAAACTGGAAACTAAGTGGGTGTGCATCCAACTTTCTTGCTCATGAAGACCTCGGGCATTTGAGGAAGCCCATCATCGGAATATACAAGCCAAGTTCTATAATGAAAATTCCCACTAGTATATGAAAGTGTTAACTCAAGAGACTCTCTATATGAAGAACATGGTGCCATTTGAAGCACAAGTGTGGTAAAAGGATAGTAACATTGCCCCTTCTCTCTTTTTCTCTCATTTTATTTATTTTCTCTTCTTTTTATTTTTTTATTTTTTTGTGGGCTTCTTTGGCCTCTTTTTTTATTTTTTTTGTGAGCTTCTTTGGCCTCTTTTATTTTTCATAAAGTCCGGAGTCTCATCCCGACTTGTGGGGGAATCATAGTCTCCATCATCCTTTCCTCACTGGGGCAATGCTCTAATAATGATGATCATCACACTTTTATTTACTTACAACTCAATATTACAACTCAATAGAACAAAGATATGATTCTATACGAATGCCTTCGGCGGTGTACCGGGATGTGCAATGATCTAGCATAGCAATGACATAAAAAACGGACAAGCCATGAAAACATCATGCTAGCTATCTTACGATCATGCAAAGCAATATGACGATGAATTCTCAAGTCATGTATATGATGATGATGGAAGTTGCATGGCAATATATCTCGGAATGGCTATGGAAATGCCATGGTAGGTAGGTATGGTGGCTGTTTTGAGGAAGATATAAGGAGGCTTATGTGTGATAGAGCGTATTGTATCACGGGGTTTGGATGCACCGGCGAAGTTTGCACCAACTCTCGAGGTGAGAAAGGGCAATACACGGTACCGAAGAGGCTAGCAATGATGGAAGGGTGAGAGTGCGTATAATCCATGGACTCACATTAGTCATAAAGAACTCATATACTTATTGCAAAAGTTTATTAGCCCTCGAAGCAAAGTACTACTACGCATGCCCCTAGGGGGATAGATTGGTAGGAAAATACCATCGTTCGTCCCCGACTGCCACTCATAAGGAAGACAATCAAAGAAACACCCCATGCTTCAAATTTGTCACGCAACGGTTATCGTACGTGCATGCTATGGGACTTGCCAACCTCAACACAAGTAATTCTCAATTTCACAATTACTAAACTAGCATGACTCTAATATCACCATCTTTATATCGCAAAACTATTGCAAGGAATCAAACATATCATATTCAGCGATCTACAAGTTTATGTAGGATTTTATGACTAACCATGTGAATGATCAATTTCTGTCATCTCTCTAAATAGATATAAGTGGAGCATGAGAGTTTATTATTTCTACAAAAGATATGCCCACGCTCTAACAAATATATGTGAAGCAAAAGAGCATTCTACAAATGGCGGTTTTCTATGTGAAGAGAAACAGGCAATCCAAACTTCAAATGATATAAGTTAAGCACATGAACCATTCTATAAAGCCATACTCAAAAGATTTACGTGAAGTGCAATGAGCATTCTATAAATAAACCAAGGACTATCTCATACCAGCATGGTGCATAAAATAAAAGTAAAAACTAAATGCAAAAGACGCTCCAAGACTTGCATATATCGCATGAACGAAACGAATCCGAAAACATACTGATACTTGTTGAAGAAAGAGGGGATGCCTTCCGGGGCATCCCCAAGCTTAGACGCTTGAGTCTCCTTGAATATTTACTTGGGGTGCCTTGGGCATCCCCAATATGGAGCTCTTTCCTCTCTTCCTTTTCCTCATATCGAAACCTCCTCAATCAAACACTTCATCCACACAAAACTTCAACAGAAAACTCGGTAAGATCCGTTAGTATAATAAAGCAAATCACTACTCTAAGTACTGTTACAAACCAATTCATTTTTTTTCATTATTTCTACTGTAATATAACTTTTCCATGGCTTAATCCACTGATAGAAATTAATAGCTTCATCAAAACAAGCAAACTATGCATCAAAAATAGAATCTGTCAAAAACAGAACAGCCTGTAGAAATCTGAACATTCATCATACTTCTGGTACCCCAAAAGTTCCACCAAAATTAGGAAAAATAAAAATATTTTACAGAAAGACAGTGCAAAAAGAATCAGAACCATTTGACATTCCAGCAAAAAATTTAAAATTGCGCACTACAGCCCAAGTTTCTGTCCTGCACCGTACAAACAAAACAACATTGTAAACATCCTAAAGGCAAACCTTGGCACGTTATTTTTATAATACAATGGAATTGTACAAGGGGATAATTATTTTTTATGAAAAGTTTCTGTAATCAAGATTCACAAAGTTTATGTGAGCATGAACAAAGTTCAAGGCTAGCTCCCACTTTAACAATGCTTGTCTTTCTCACTTTCACTTTCCTTTTTGAAAAGTTTTGGGTTCCCCTCTTTATTTATTTTTTGTTTTTAAACTATATAAAAGCATTCAACAGAAATAAATGACTCTCTAAAACTTCCGGGTTGTCTCCCTGTTAGCGCTTTCTTTAAAGCCATTAAGCTAGGCATATAGTGCTCAAGTAATGAATCCACCCGGATCCCAAGGTATATCAAAGCCAATTTTAATTAACAATGATTTGTAATTTACTAGTGAGAACAAAGTAACATATATCATGCAAAAACGAAGTCTAACTCTCTTCCTATGCATCGGCATGTCATAAAAGAACAATTCATGCACACCAAGTAAAGGCCAATGCATAGTATAAGCAGTTTCTTGCAATTTTATCATATAGGAAACATAGAGAGGTGGAGATATGGTTCCTCTCTCATAATAATTGCAAGTAGGAGAAGCAAGCACATGCATATTATATCTATCAAAATCATCATGTGCAACGGTAAAATGCAACCCATCAACATAATCCTTAATAAGCACAAACTTCTCTGATATAGTGTAGTAGGGAGAATTCAAAAAGATGATAGGACTATCATGCGTGGGTGCAATAGCAACAATTTCATGTTTAACATAATGAACTATAGCAAGTTCATCTCCATAAGCATAATTCATATTGGCATCTTGGCCACAAGCATAGCGAGCATCATCAAAAAGGGATATTTCATACGAATTAAAGGGATCATAACAATCATCATAGCAATCATCCTTTGGTAAGCACGAAGGGTAATTAAACAGTGTATGAGTTGAAGAGTTACTCTCATTAGAAGGTGCGCACGAGTGATCAATCCGCTCTTCCTCCTTTTGTTCTTTGCTCTCCTCATCTTTTTCATCCAATGAGCCCACACTTTCATCAATTTCTTCTTCCATAGACTCGTGCAAAATATTAGTCTCTTCTTGGACAGCGGAGACTTTCTCAATAAACGCATCAATATTGTAGTTATACTCATAATTTTCATAGAAATATTTCAATATAGCATAACTTTCAGGCCTATAAACATCATCATATAAAGCTTCATACTTTTCAAACAAAGATTTAATTTCATAAGCACCCTTAAAAGAAACGGATTCTTCTATTTGTTCCACATCATAGTAATCATATGTACCATTAGCATAAGAAGCCAAGGTGTTATCATCATTAAATTTGCATGAAAAGGGAAGGTGTGGAGCCTTCATCCTAGAGCAACAAGTAATATCATAGTTCAAGCATAGTTGCCTAGCATACCAATATAACATATGAATTTGATCCCATAATGGTTTCCCTTTTTGTGTCAAGCGATAATCCCTAAAGTATTCAGGTTGATCCAACGTGTCTCCCATAACATAATTGAATGGGGTTTTCTCAGGACTATCAAAGTAGTATATAATATCTTCCACATAATGAGCATCGAGGGTTTTAGGAGGTTCCCCATCTCCATGAGTAGCAAGTACACCTAATTTTTTTGGTATTTTGTGTTCCATATCCATAGCTAAAGACACATAACAACTTAGAACAGCAAACAAAAATTACTTAGCGATAAAGCAAACAAGCACACACAAGAATATTCACCCCACGCTATGATTCCCCAGCAATGGCGCCAGAAAAAGGTCTTGATAACCCACAAGTATAGGGGATAATTGTAGCCTCTTTTGATAAGTAAGAGTGTCGAACCCAACGAGGAGCTAAAGGTAGAACAGATATTCTCTCAAGTCCTATCTGCCACTGATACGACTCTATGCATGCTTAGTGCTCGCTTTACCTAGAACAAGTATGAAACTAGAAGTACTTTGTAGGTGTTGTTGGATAGGTTTGCAAGAATATAAAGAACGCGTAAATAAAAAGTGGGGGCTGTTTAGATAAAATGCAATAAAGTAAATATAGCGAGTGTGGAAAAGTGGTGGTAGGAGTTGTGAAATTGTCCCTAAGCAATTGACTACGTTACTAGACCAATATTAAGTTTTATGTGGGAGAGGCATAAGCTAACATACTTTCTCTTCTTGGATCATATGCACTTATGATTGGAACTCTAGCAAGCATCCGCAACTACTAAAGATCATTAAGGTAAAACCCAACCATAGCATTAAAGCATCAAGTCCCCTTTATCCCATACGCCACAACCCCCTTACTCGGGTTTATGCTTCTGTCACTCAAGCAACCCACTATAAGTGAATCATGAACATATTGCAACACCCTACAGCGGGAATCCCTCACGCTTGCGCGACACGGAGGGCACAATAGGACAGCAACATAACCACAAGCAAATTAAACCAATCATAGCAATTCATCAATCACAGATAGGACAACGAAAATCTACTCAGACATCATAGGATGGCAACACATCATTGAATAATAATATGAAGCATAAAGCACCATGTTCAAGTAGAGGGTACAGCGGGTTGCGGGAGACTGGACCGCTGAATATAGAAGGGGGAAAGTGATGGAGATGTTGGTGAAGATGGCAGAGATGTTGGTGAAGATCACGGTGATGATGATGGCCCCCGGCAGCGCTCTGGCGCCACCGGAAGCAAGGGAGAGAGAGCCCCCATTCTTCTTCTTCTTCTTCCTTGACCTCCTCCCTAGATGGGAGAAGGGTTTCCCGTCTGGTCCTTGGCTCCCATGGCTTGGGAGGGGCGAGAGCCCCTCTGAGATTGGATCTGTCTCTTTGTCTCTCTCTATTTCTGCATTCCCAGATTCTGCCCTGGCACCGTTTCTTTTATATCTGGAGATCCGTAACTCCGATTGGATTGAAACCTTCGCCCAGATATTTTTCCAAAAATTAGCTTTCTTGCGGCCAAAGTAGAGCATCAACCGCCTTACGGGGGGCCCACGAGGGTGGGGGCACGCCCACTTGGAGTGGTGGCGTGGGCCACCCTCGTGGCCACCTCGGGCGCCGTCTTGCGTTGATTCTTCCTCCCAAAAATCACAAATATTCCAAAATAATTCTTCGTCCATTTTTATCCCGTTCAAAATCCGTTTGATATTGGGTTTCTGCGAAACATAAAACATGCAAAAAATAGTATAAAAAGTTGCCAAAAGTATATGAAATTTGAATAATATTTGCATGGAACAATAAAAAATTATAGATACGACGGAGATGTATTAACCGCCCTTCCACTTCTGGTTTTCCTGTTGTGCTTCCAAGAGTTGAGCCTTTAAGCTCTTTATCTCTTCGGCATGGTTCTTCACTTCTTCTTCTAATTTTTTGTCTTTGCCAAAGTACATCGGGGCACTTTTCATTTCTTCAAGCTCGGCAACAGTTGTATTTAGATGTGTCCGGCTCGTCTCAAGCTCCTAAGACAATGCAATGTTCTTCTCCTTGAGAACCTGCAGTCATAAACGATCCTCAAATCGGTTTTTGCCACCACTTTAAGTCTCGGGGGCTACTACTATCTATCTATTAAAAAATTTACTTGCGTATCCTTTGAAAACAGGCGAGCATCTCCTGTGAGTCTGTCCCAGGCAGCTCGGATATATGCACCTACAGTGCTTAGGGCGATAAACTCCGGCTCCGTTTAGGTAGGGGGATGCAAGGCTTCTTTCAAGTGACGATGATTCATCGCACTCTCAACTTCGGAGTTAGTGATGGACACCTCATCCGGCTCTCTTGAGGTGAATGAGTCTATGCCGCACCAGCATGCGCCCCCGTCCTGGTTGATATTTCCGGCACCGTATTGGCCGCAGTTCGGCTGGCTGGGATCTTGTTCATGGTTCGTCATATACCCTCCTTCTATAATAGTAGGAGGATGTGAATGACAATTCGGCTTCACGCCCAAATATGAAATGAGAGGAATATATCTTTTCGGTGATGGAGCAGGCTCAGTGGTGCTTTCGACTTCCTCTCATTTTGCGTGACCCTTCCGTGAAGGTGCTGACCTTCTCTTGGTTGCCCTTCCCTGGGTACGGCTCCCCGAGCACCGATCCTGTGAAATATGGTCCGATGCGGAGGATAAGAAATAAGCAAAAGTATCTCTCTTCCTTGAGAATACAATTTCCAAATACTCACCTTCACGAAAGGATAGAGGTCGGGGTAGTCAGCCACAACGGCTACTTCCGAGCCGTCAAGGCTCGCTTGATAGTAGTCTCCGTCTTAAAACTCTACAAATATTTCCAGATCCTCATGGAACCTGGGGTCTTCATTCCAATCGTGATCCTCTAGCTGGGGGCAAGGCAGTTAATGTTCTCTACTATTTGCCTCCATGACTATTTAAAAAGCAACCAGGGTATTCGGTTAATGCAATTCAATGAGTAAAAAAGTGTTGAATGATTAAAAAAACTTACCCATTCAATGGGATTGTACATAGAGAAGCCCTCTCGACAATTTAAATGGAGGAAGTCTTCTTATTGGCCTTTATAAAGATTGGCCAGCATGGTGGCTAATGTGGCTTAGTTAACCGGACCCTCCCGCCTATAGCGGGATGCGTCGTCCTCCCCGTTGTAATTCCATACGGGAGTCACCCTGGATTGAAGTGGCTGGATGCATCGCTTTATCGCAATGGCCATAACTTCAAGTATGGAGAGTCCAGAATGGGTCAGTAACCTGACCTTGTTTACCAATCTCATTAGTTCCACACTGTCTTCCTGACTAGGGGACTTCGAACGCTAGTTGTATAGCTTCTTCAAGGGGGCGCTGGAGAATTCTGGCAGTCCGCGCCGAACAGGGTCTGGAAGAGGAACATCCTCGATATAGAACCATTCCGAAGACCATTCGGCGGATCCCTTCTTCAGAGTCCTGACTGGGTAGCCGGATCCAGCTATGCGCCATACTTCGGTGCCGCCTGTCGGTGTCAAAACCGGCGGATCTCAGGTAGGGGGTCCCGAACTGTGCGTTTAAGGCTAATGGTAATAGGAGACTGGGGACATGATGTTTACCCAGGTTCGGGCCCTCTCGATGGAGGTAATACCCTACTTCCTGCTTGATTGATCTTGATGATATGAGTATTACAAGAGTTGATCTACCATGAGATCAGAGAGGCTAAACCCTAGAAGCTAGCCTATGGTATGATTGTTGATGATAATGATCATTGGTCCTACGGACTAGACCCTCCGGTTTATATAGACACCGGAGGGGGCTCGGGTTACACAGAGTCGGTTTATAGAGGAGGAGATCTACATCCGACTCGCCAAGCTTGCCTTCCACGCCAAGGAGAGTCCCATCCGGACACGGGACGAAGTCTTCTATCTCGTATCTTCATAGTCCAACAGTATGGCCAAAGCACATAGTCCGGCTGTCCGGATACCCCCTTATCTAGGACTCCCTCAGTAGCCCCTAAACCAGGCTTCAATGACAATGAGTCCGGCACGTAGATTGTCTTTGGCATTGCGAGGCGGGTTCCATCTCCGAATACTCCAAGGTAAATTCCGAACACAAGGACCGTGTCCGGCTCTGCAAGATAGAACTCCATATATCACCGTAGAGAGAACAATAATAATCCATGAATCCAATCTGCTGACAATTCTTCGAATAGTGACATCACGCAACGGTCCGATTTTTATTCGAACCGTTCTTACAACTTGCTACCGCACACACCACGAGGCGGTTTCCTTGGCACGTCATGTCAGAGCAGAGATCGTGTTCCCTTTATTGCGGGATTCTCATCAATACGGGTATGGGTAATCCAACCGTGCATGTTGCTGTGACCCCGTGTTTTTAGGCAAGTCCCGAGCGACCACGTTCGGGGATGCTTGATATTCTTCCCCCTTTATAAAGGAGCCGAGGCCTATCCCTCTGTCTCCACGCTCGCACATCTCGCACCCTAAGTCCCAACACCTAAGGCCCGAGCTTTAAGCACCCCGAATCTTCGATCATGTTCGGATCTGGCCATCAAGGCCGATGGATGGCTTCCTCTGTCACAGAGGAGGATATTGCGAAGCTTAGGGAGGCTGGGTATTTGACCGCCGATGTCAAGCACAGGCTTCCTGCTCCCGAACAGGTTATCCCCACTCCGGGGTCCAACGAGAGTGTTGTATTTGTCTCCCACTTCCTCTAGGGCTTAGGTCTTACTCATGATCCCTTCGTGAGGGGGCTCATGCACTACTACGGTCTAGATTTCCACGATCTAGCTCCGGATTCCATCCTCCACATCTCGTCATTTATCGTTGTGTGTGAAGCCTTTCTTCACATTGCCCCCCACTTTGGCTTGTGGCTCAAGACTTTCAATATGACGCCAAAGATAGTTGAGAAGCGACACGCACAGTGCGGAGGTGCAATAATAAGCAGGAACGTTGATGCCCCGTGGCCCGAAGGCTCCTTCCCGGAGGTATCTGATTTATGGCAACGGAGGTGGTTCTATGTCACAGCTCCCCGAGGCTCAAAGTGGGCGGCCGCGCCTGCCTTCCGCTCGGGCCCTCCCCCTCAACTGGCATCGTGGGCCAACGTGGGACTAAACTGGGGGCCTGCGAATGATGTACCAATGCTACAAAGTCGCATTCGGGAGCTCCTCGAGAGGGAAATCAGTCTCATCAAAATAATCCAAGTAATGCTAGTCCGGCGAATCCTGTCGTGCAAACGTCGGCCTCTCCGGATGTGGGAATTCAATCCAGAAGGTCCGCAGACCATTCAGCACTTCCTCGGCGTGACGCCCTAAGGGATGTATAAGTTGTTCTTCAGATCACGAATAAAGTGTCCGGACACCATCGAGGATGCGGGCCTGAGCTGCAATCGCCTCGATACCCAAGTAAGTAACCCTATAATCGAACACCTTGCTTATATTCATAGCATTGATCTGAACATTGTCCGCAACCAGGATTGGCTTAGTAGGGCGGAGAGGATCAGGTGTCCGGCCCCTCTTCCCGAAGGTTCGCCCGGCCAGGCAATGGCCAGGATCCTTGAACGGACACTAAGTCGGGTGCCACCAGAGAGGGCTGAGGGGGAGAGCGGGGAGGCCAAGAGTGGGCCTCACACATTGCGCATCCGAACCGGGGGAATCAGTGCCTCCACAGAGGAGGAGAATCGGGGAGGTGATTTTGAGGTTTCCTCCCCCCGCGGGAAGAAGAGGGCTGCCTCCGAAGATTTGGAGACGGGACGCCTAAACAAGGGAAAAGAATTTCGCCAAAGGGCCCTGCCCCGAAGGGCGTCCTCACTGCACAGTGCCCGCAAACAGGCCAGCCCTCCACCAAGTTGTAAGTTTAATTAAGCAAGGATCTTATTGCTTTTTCCTCTGAGAGTAATAACCAGGATTTGTGTATTGTAGCCCGGCTAGTAGCTCATCTCAACAAGGTTCGTCTTCGGGGGATCTTCTTCCGGAGATGATGGAGAGTGAAACCCCACCTGCCTCTCCGCCCCGTGAGGCGGGCGACCCTGAGGTATCGTCACGGAGGAGTCCGGATCCAAAGGGGCCAGAAGCTAACACTTCGGCCGCCCCGAGCCTGGCGCGTTCGGTTCCTGCGGCGGATAATGGGAAGGGTCCGGGAGAGTTCGGTGTCCGGTCGAACACGCTGACGGGCCTCCTGGAGTCAGCTGGTCTCTTGGAGGATCATCGTTCCCTAATGGGTACGGTGTCGGAGAAAATTTCCTCCGCCACAAGTGTTTTGAACGAAGCTTTTAGAAGCCTGTTCAAAGGCTTTGAGGTAAGCGGCAATTTTTAGTTGAGCCGCACGCGATACATGCGCTCTGTGTAGATAGTAGCCCCTAAGACTATGGATGCCAGCCCATGGCAGCAACCGGAGGATCAAACTCCCAGTTAATGGTCATACTTGCATTAATGTGCAGGTTGCTAAGGGTTCAGCAATAGACCAGGCCGCTGAATGCATCGAATTGAGGCGGCAGATTAACGTTATGGAGGCCGACGTCATGCTTGTGAACAAGCAATTCGAGCAGTCATAGAGTATGCTTTCCTATATCTACATCTATTTTTGCAAGAAGGTTAAAATATTAATGTGATGTTATGTAGTTGCAGGCGGAGCTGCTGCCGTTGAGGCCCTGAGGGCGGAGCTTGCTCTAGTCAAGGAACAAGCTCGGATTAGCAATGCGTCTGCTCTAAAGGCAGCCGGAGAATTAAAGGCCGAACATGCCGCTCGTCTCCGAAGCGAGGAGAAGATAGCCGAGATGGCTGTGGAGCTGAGGGACGCCGCCGGCCGGTATGAGCTTCTCAAAAAAGAGAATCAAACAAAGGCGGCCGACCTGAAAAAGGCGATGGATTCGGCTAAAGAGATGCGCTCTCAGATTAGAGCCGCACAGGAGGAACTTCGACAAGCCAGAGAAATCGCGGCCGGAAGTCCTTATGTATTGCGGATGAAGCTTTTAGATCCAAAGTATGCTCCGTTGGGTAAGCTATGGAGCGCCGCAGATGAGTATGCGGACTTGGCGAAGAGTGCGGCTGATGCGACCAAGCTATTCAAGGATCATGAGGATAACAAAATGGAGAGGTTGTTCTGGTCGCAATTTGATGCTCCAGCGCGCTCCTTGCCCTTGAATGAGAAAATGTCCGCCATAGCCGAGCTCCATAGGCTGCCCGGCCTTGCAATGAGGTCTGTAATAGACCATCTATGGCCAAAGGAGCCGAAGCCAGACAATTTTCTTTGGTTTGGTGCAACAATTATTTGGCGCCAGAGTGCAGATTGATGCCATGAAGAGATCGGCATGCATAGAGGGTGCGCGGATGGCTTTTACCCGTGTGAAAACATATTGGGCGGATATGGAGGCCACCCGTATTGCAGCCCGGGGTCCGGCAGGAAGCCAAGACCTAGCCGAGCACTATTTTGAGCAGGTTATAGAAGGTGCTCATAGAATAGAGGCCCAGTGCTCCAAGAATGTCATATTTGAGTGATGAAATTGTAAACAACTATGTGTTTGATTATGGAGGCTACTTTTTTGTATACTTTTGCCTGAAAGTATTATAGTGTCTCCTGTGAGGCTGATGTAATCGTGAAAGTTAGCAGTCGTTGGCTTCAGCCCCCATGCACATAATGCTGGGGTGTTCGAGAAAAGATGCGTGAACACACTTGATCCAACGTCTTGGTCCATTAAGGAGGTGATCGCATGTCGAACCAGGCAACCGGACTATATAGCTGTAACACTTTCGCTTAGCCGTAGGAGTTGAAAGGTGGGGCTACTATATAGCCCCTGGTACTTCCGCGTGCATCTGGATACAGTGCGCGTACTTGACCAGTAGACTGGTCCTTCGCTAATGCGGAGGAATCCTATACATTCCGAAGAGTCCTCGAGTGGGTGATCTGTCTCTCGTTTATATCATGACAGCCAGTTTTCGGCTTTCTCTACTGAGGTGCTCATCTGGAATAACCAGGGCACAATCGCAGTAGTTGTCCTTTGGCCGCCTTAGCCGATAGAACGGAACGTAAGGCAACAAACCCAGGAGCCGGGCTAACCCAACATTTGACCAAAGACATGATTCGGAGCTGATGCATATAAGGCCAAACTCGTGACGCCGAACACTCCCAAAGGTATTCGGACTTTTATAACATATATTGGGCTGAATAATGCCCTTGACCTTGTGATTCCAGGTACTTGCACTGATCTGTCGTGGCCAAAAGCCTAAAACGCCAGTGTCCCTTACCGGTGTATAAAATACCTATGGGACGTTGATGAGCAACAAGAGACAGTAAAGAAGGTTTATGCAGGGGCTTAATCTAAAGAGGAACCTGTGGGCGGGGCCCTGCTACACGTCTGTGCCTATGTCTCCGTTGTGTCGTATCCTAAAAGGGTGTCGCACTGATAGTGTCTGTAAGAATGAGAGGAAAAGAAAACGTGCAAACGGTTAGTTATGCTCAAGAAATGTTCGAGATCCGGCCTGCTTAACGAGGCAAGCCGAATTGTGGGATTGTGTTACATGTTTGCAGCCCCTCGTATTTTTGTGGGGGCACATGTGCAGCCCCTGGCTCAGGTTTATCCGAGCCATTTTGAAGAATGGTGTATTGGGCTCGTCTAACCGTGTCTGTGGTCTTTACGACCGGTCATGCGTTCCGGTGGGAGAGGCCGCCTAGAGTCCGGCAGTGGGAACTGCCGCATATTGTTCTCTATTTCCGCTAACCGTGATGATGCCACATGGACCGGGCATTTTGAGATTAAGGCGGGCGTAGTTTGGTATTGCGTTAAAGCAAGCGAAGGACGGTCTTCCAAGCAATGCATGATAGTCGCTGCTGAAGGGAGCGATGTTGAAGAGTAAGTTCTCGCGTCTGAAATTGTCGGGAGCACCGAATGTTACTTCTAACATGAGGGAGCCCCAGCAATGGGCCTCGACGCCTGGAATTACTCCATTGAAGGTGGCGTTATTTTGATTTATTC
Organism: Triticum dicoccoides; assembly: GCF_002162155.2. NCBI lineage: Eukaryota > Viridiplantae > Streptophyta > Magnoliopsida > Poales > Poaceae > Triticum > Triticum dicoccoides. Next base: position 657,869,807 of record NC_041385.1, read on the forward strand.
TGGATGGATCTTTACAAGGGAGAGGAAAAAGACTTTGCTCATCTGCAATGTCGGGACGGTTTCTCCATGTACAACCCCATTGACTAGGTAAGTTTAATCATTCAGCACCTTTTTATCATTGGGGTGCATTAACTGAATATTCTGGTTGTTTCAAAAACTGTCGTGGAGGAAGGTAGTCAAGAACATCCATTGCCCTCCTCCCCAACCAGAAGACTACGCACGTCATGAAGACCCCAGATCCCATGAAGATCCGGACATATTTGTGGAATTTGAAGATGAAGTCTATTACTAGGCGAGCCTTGATGGCTCGGAGGTAGCCATCATGGCCGATTACCCCGATCTCTACCCCTTCGTCAAGGTAAGTGTCCGGAAATCAAAAAAGGAGTGATATTTCCGAAAATAACTTACTCTCTGCACTGAACCATACTTTGCAGGACCGACGCTCAGCGAACCATACCCAAGGACAGGCAACAAGAAGAAGGACGGCACCCTCAAGGGGTGGCGTGCAAAGCGAAAGGAAACCGGAAGCACCACTGGGCGTGCTCCATCAACGAAAAGGTATGTATCTTATATCATACTTAGGCATGAAGCCGAATTGTCATTGTTCATCCTCCTTCTATCATCTCAGGAGGGGTACCCAACGGACCATAAATAAAATCCCGGCCAGCCGAGCCGCAGCCGACCCGGTGCCGAAGACGTCAACTAGGACCAGGGCGCCCGTTGACGCGGCGTGGACTCATCTGCCCCATCAAGAGCCGGATGAGGTATCCGTCACCAACTCCGAAGTGGAAAGTGCGATGAATCATCGGCACTTGAAAGAAGCCCTACGCACCCCTGCTTTAACAAAGCTGGAATTTACCGCCCTTAGCACCGTGGGCGCATACATCCGAGCTGCCCGGGACGGACTTACCAGAGTCGCCCACCTGTTCTCAAAAGATATACAGGTATTTATATAAACTTAGTAGAAAGATAGAAGTAGCCCCCGAGTCTTAAAGCGGGTGGAACTAACCAATTTGAGGATTGTTTATGACCGCGGGTTCTCAAGGAGAAGAACAGTGCACTGTCCCAGGAGCTCGAGACAAGGTGGACATAGCTAAATATCGCTGTCTTCGAGCTTGAAGAAATGAAGAGTGCCCCAATGTATTTTGGCAAAGATAAAAAACTATAAGAAGAAGTGAAGAAGCAGGACAAAGAGATAAAGAGCTTAAAGGCTCAACTCTTGGAGGCACAACAGGAAAACCAGAAGCTGAAGGGTGGCATATTCGCTATGACTTGTGAACCATCTGAATGATTGATATAATCATATAATGTGAAATGTTATAGTTCGGTTGATACAGGTATGTTGACCGGCCGCCACGAGGAGGAAGTGTCCGAGCTGCAAAGCAACGTTCTAAAGGAACTTTCAGAGATGCACGAGCGTGCCTGGAAGGCCATGAAGAATATGGCCAAAGCCTTATGGCCCTCTGATACCGCTCCAGAAAGTATGGAAGGGTTCGCAGATCTATACAAGGGTGCTCGGCGTCGCCTCGAGCTGTGGAAGACGTCCGCATGCCGGGAAGGTGCACGAGAGGCATGGGCCATGGTGAAGACACGCTACACCAGACTTGATCCAAACCATATGGCCCGAGTTGGACCTCAAGGACCTGATGGGAAGGAAATTCCTGTAAACTTGGTATACGACCAAGTAATGACATCGGCGAAATATTCACAACAAGATTGTAAACTAGATAGTCTACTAGATGGCCTAGAGAGAGAGAGTAGGCGTTCGATTCTATGTAAGAATGTACTTTATGACCGAACTTATATCCTGCCGAACTTACAAAAAAAATTGTCATCGCAGACCTTCGGCTTCCACCTTCGAACCAAGAAGTTGGAGTGTTTCCATATACCATGTTTAACTAATAAACGTTTAGTATCTTTGTAAACCAGGCAATTCGGTCATATTTCTCGAACAAACAAAAAGTGTTCAGGGAGTTATGTTATATTACTATTTAACATAAGAAACATCTTCCAAAAAATAGTTTCGTTAGGGGTTCCTTTCCTTCGGCTGGCATGCCAAATGATGCATGCCTAGGCTCGTATCCGAAGTACAGGCAACCAATTTCATACTTTTTCCAGAAACAGTATGTTGTGTACGTGCCGACCAATTATTCTCTTAAGAACACTAGCTTTCGCCTTCACCCGTCTAAGGTACAGGTCTGGATAACCCGGTTGTGACAATCGTAGAGGTACTCCCTTTACACCCTAGCCGAACAATCGGGAACGTAGGGTAAAAACACAGGAGCAAGGCAACCCAGTTTGGCAAAAACATAAGTCATAGAGGTGCATAAAATGTCAGAACCAACAACCATTATGGACGAAATAAGCTTATAAGCTTTTCAATAAAACGCTTCTTTAAAAGAAGCCCCCATGTATGGTGGGGTGTATACATTTAAAGATGTGTACCCCGAACAATGTGGTAGATCCGAACATACATTTGAGAAGAAAAAGGGGAATAAATTTAAAAAAAAGGGAGAAAAAGGGAAAAACCCTAGGTTAAAATGAAACCTAAGGAGGCTGAACTATGAGTAAAATCTTCGGAGACGGGCAGTGTTCCATGGGTTCGGCTCAAGGTGATTATCCTCTGTGTTGCGAAGGCGATAGGCTCCTCCTGTAAGGGCTTCATCTATGACGAAGGGGCCCTCCCGTTTGGGTTTGAGCTTATCCTTTTTCTTCTCCGGGAGGCATAGAACAAGTTCTCCGACATTGTATGTCTTAGCCCGCACTTCTCTGACATTTGGATCCTGTCCCACATCTGTGTTCGGAGCTAGAACAGTTTCCGAGGTTTCCGAGATAACCGGTTCGGGTCCGGTTAGGCACAAGGGCTCCGACAACCCTACGCTTGAACCAGAGTCCAAAGGGCGTAAGATCCCATCCGAAGGGGGACTATCTGGCTCAGGGGATTTGGAGACCCAAATATACTTGGTTTTCAACATGGGGAGGGAAATGTCTTTGGCCGGTTCCTCAACGACCGCCTACAAAGTGGGTGATTGGTGGGTGATTAATTTCCCTCTAGTCGGGCTTGAGCCCGATCCGATCATAGTCCATTGAGACCCCCAGGGCGGCGATGAGGTCCAGTAGTTTGTTTAAAGACGAAACATCCGCCAGATCTAGCTTTTTAGAGTAGTTAGGGTCGATGCGGGGATGGTGTTCGACGGTCATGGGGGGAGTTGCGGGCTCAACGGCTGTGCATGCCCTTATGGTGAAACCGCCGAACTGGAGGGTCTGCCCCGAAGTTAGGCACCCTCCGGAGGTGATACCGTTGTTGATGACTAGGCGAGCCATAGATCGCTTTTTGTAGGTGTAGGATCGAAAGTATGTCTAGAGGGGGGATGGTTAGACTACTTGACCAAATAAAAATCTAGCCTTTTCCCAATTTTAAGTCTTGGCAAATTTTAGCAACTTTACACAAGTCAAGCAATCTTAACACAGTTCAAGCAAGCATGCAAAGAGTATATGAGCAGTGGAAAGTAAAGCATGCAACTTGCAAGAAAGTAAATGGGAGGAGTTTGGAGGGAGCAAACGCAATGTTGACACGGAGATTTTTGGCGTGGTTCCGATAGGTGGTGCTATCGTACAACCACATTGATGGAGACTTCAACCCACGAAGGGTAATGGCTACGCGAGTCCACGGAGGGCTCAACCCACGAAGGGTCCACGAAGAAGCAACCTTGTCTATCCCACCATGGCCATCGCCCACGAAGGACTTGCCTCACTAGGGTAGATCTTCACGAAGTAGGCAATCTCCTTGCCCTTACAAACTCCTTGGTTCAACTCCACAATCTTGACGGAGGCTCCCAAGTGACACCTAACCAATCTAGGAGACACCACTCTCCAAAAGGTAATAGATGGTGTGTTGATGATGAACTCCTTGCTCTTGTGTTTCAAACGATACTCTCCCCAACACTCAACTCTCTCTCATAGGATTGGATTTGGTGGAAAGATGATTTGAGTGGAAAGCAACTTGGGGAAGGCTAGAGATCAAGATTTTTGTGGTTGGAATGGAATATCTTGGTCTCAACACATGAGTAGGTGGTTCTCTCTCAGAAAATGAATGCTGGAAGTGTAGGAATGATCGGATGGCTTTATCCACGAATGAAGAGAGGGTGGAGGGGTATATATATCCTCCACACAAAATCTAACTATTATACACAATTTACCAAACTCAGTGGGACCCAATCATGAAACTCGGTCGGACCGATTTAGTTCATAATGTGACTGTTAGGCATTTTGATGGGACCGACATGTCAACTCGATGGGACCGATTTGTTTACGGTTAGGGCATGACATAATCTCGATAAGACCAATTACACAAACTCGGTGGGACTGACTTTGGTAATAAGCTAACCAGAGAGTTGGTCAGGCAAACTCGGTGGGACTGAAACGTTACGAAAGGGAAACAGGGAGTTTGCATTGCAAACTCGGTGGGACCGATCGCTCATCTCGGTTAGACCGAAACGTTATGAAGGGAAACAAAGAGTTTGCAATCTCATCTCGGTGAGACCGAGATCCCTATCGGTGAGACCGAAGTGACTTGGGTTTCTGGCAGTGGCTATGTCAAATGAACTCGGTGGCGCCGGATAGATCAAATCAGTGGGGCCGAGTTTGACTTTTGGTTTGGGACATATGTGGATATGAGAAAGTGGTTGAGGTTTCTTTTGGATCATATCACAAAGCATTTTGAGCAAGCAAGCCATTAAGCAGCACCTCATCCCCTTTTAGTAGTATTGGCTTTTACTATGGATTCAATGTGATCTTGGATCACTAAAAGTAAAATGTAGAGTCTTGAGCTTTAGAGCTTGAGCCAATCCTTTGTCCTTAGCATTTTGAGGGGTCCACATTCCTAACCCATGCCATGCCAATCATTGAACTTCCTAGAAATATTCATCTTGAAATAGCATTAGTTCAATGAGCTATATGTTGTTGATCATTACCAAAATCATCCAGGGATAGTTGCACTTTCAATCTCCCCCTTTTTGGTAATTGATGACAACATATAGATCAAAGCTTCGATAAATGATTATAAGATTGAAATACATCGTCGCTTTGAGAAGTATGTGATAAGCAAGAGCTCCTCCTAAATTTGTGCATTATTTAAGATTTGCTTTTGAATGCAAATGCACAATCGATTAGTATTATGGGTTACTCTTCCATGTCACATACATCTTGGTGGAGCGCTCAAAATGATAGCAATTAAAGCATGCACTCATCACCAAGCAAAGTGAATGATCATATATGGATATGAGAGATAATATCATCCAAGCAAGCATTAAAGTAGCATATGATCAAACACATGATCATACAAGTATCTCACACACGGACATAAGATGTCAAACAAGCACACAAAAAAGCTCAAATAGCAAGAGAGACAAAAAGCAACACTGTCTCTCGAAGCCTATGATCTATACATATTTCTCCCCCTTTGGCAACAAGTTACCAAAAAGTTCAAATATGCATAGTGCTATGCGTCTCTCAGGCTTGATCTCCATGAGGTGGTGTAGAGATGACTTCAAGGACGAAGGCATCTGTTGATGTAGTTGGGGTTGGTGGAGTGGCTGCTGGAGGTGTCATTGAAGCTGTAGCTGCTGGTGCTGATGTGATAGCTCTAGTATCAGGTACGGGCACTGCAGCTGACCTTTGACCTCTTTGCACTCACTGAAAAGCTTTTGTAGTTGCCTTCCCTTTCCTCTCATATGCATCCTCCTGGAGCTGCTCAACTGCTGTCTTCATCTCAGTCACCTTTAGATCAAGATCATAGAATTTTTGTTCAATGATCCTCTCCAAACTCTCCTGATTCTGAGTCAGGGTGGCCAAGCCCTTCTCAATCCTCAAGGTGGATTGGATCAGATATCCAATTTGATCTTGTTTGCTTTTCAAGAACACTTGAGATGCCTCTTCAACACTTGGCATCTTTGCAGCTTTGTCTGTCCTTGCCTTAGCTCTCTTCTCTTGTGCTTTCACTGATGAAGGTTCATTCTCATCCATTACAACTGTGTTGTCTTAAAATTTTGGATGGAGAGGTAAATGCTCCTTGTCCAACAAGTAAGTGCCTGTGCCCATCTTTAAGTTGATGAGCACCTGAATGTGTGGAGCATACCCATAGGATCTCTTCTGATCAGGAGTTGTCCTCTTGATTGTCTCTCATTCAGACTCATGACCTTGAATTTTTTAGGGACATCAAAAATATGCAGCAAGTTTATTGAATGGCCTCTTATCATCCTATGATCTCCAGATTTGGGCAATAGAGTATGCCTGAAGATGGTGTTGAAAGTTGGCAGACCAGACAACAAGTATTTCACTGAGCCCAGCTTGTGAGTTTCCAGGGCTTCATCAGGAATTGCCCTATACATACTTGCCATGGAGTTGTGGTCTTTCTTCTTCTTGGCATACAGTTGACTGGTACCTTGTACCTTCAGACATCCACACTATCCTTCCATTTGGATAGAAATGAGCAGTGGAATAAAATTGCATGATTAGCTCATCATTCCATTTGGTGAGCTTTTGTCCAACAAACTTGTCAACTCCACAAGATTTTAAGCTATCATATACACCTGGAAAGTGATCTTCATTCTCTCTAATGTATTCCCAATCAACCCATCTCATATCACAGACAATTGGTTTCTTGTCAAGTAGAATGGTCTCATAGAAGTCTTGCTATTCTTTGGTGTGGAACCTATAGCCCACTACAGTTCTCCTTCTTACAGCATATGGATCAGACTGTCTCCAAAGTCTTAGACTTGCATCCTTCCTGATGCTCATATCCTCTGCCACTGGATGAGTGTCATTATGGTCTGGAATCTTTTGTTTCAGTTTTTTGAGCACTTGGGCTTCAGCATCTTCTTCTTCCATCTCAGGCACTAGGGCCTTGTTTTTCTCCTCAGCGGGAATATTTCTGGTGCTTCTCTTGGGTGCAGACTTGGTGGCTTGAGCAGCAGCTTTGGGAGCAGGTTTGGGCTTAGAAGCAGCCCCTGACTTGATTGCATCTCCCATAAGCTTTTGTGACTTGGGTGCTGGTGCAGCATCCTCTTCCTCTTCCTCTGAATCTCTCACCATAGTTGACTTTCCGAGAACTTTGGCATGTGTGGTTCTTGCCCTCTTCTTCTTCTTCTTGTCAACTCCAACGGCTTCACCATCATCTGATTCAATTGTGAATTTCATGGTTTGTCCTGTTGCAACTTGTCTTGGCTTTGATGTTGGGTCCTTGCTGGTGCCTTCTTGTTCAACCCTGGCTTGGTTGAAGCAGTAGTACCATATTCTTTCTTCATCACCTTCTTCTTTGAAGTGGCCTCATCCTCAACAACAACATAGTCCTCATCCTGAGAGTCCGAGGTTTTCTTATTCCTTGTTCTAGTGGCTGCCTTGAGCAAGTTACTTGGTGTTCTCCTGCTGCCCTCATCATAGCTGCTCGAGGTACTAGTGCCCTCACTCATATGCACTTGCTCTTCAGATTTATTCTGGCTATCACTCTTGTCAGACATCTTGGCAGGCAAACTGACAGCAAACACTGTAAATGGATATAGATGAGGTAGAATAGATGAGCATCACAAAGTGCAGAGATTTTGCAAAACAAATTAGTCAAAAACTTAGTTTTAGTTCTCTACTGAAATGATTTCAGAGCTACCAAATTGATAAACTCGGTGATACCGAATCAACATTTGGAACCTAAACTAGTGAACTCAGTCAGACCGAGTCACAGTTCGGTGGCACCGAGATTGCTAGGGTTTCACAGAGAATTGAACTCGGTCACACCGATTTGCATTTTTTGGTCAGACCAAAAAGTGCATGTGCAATGGCCTAAGCCAAATAGGTGAGACTGATTTCTATGATTCGGTCGGTCCAAGATGAGTTCAGCGGAGACTTAACCCTAAATTTTCTAATCAAACTAAGCCTAAGGAAGTTTTCTCTGGATAGATCGATTTTATACGTGGCAAAGATTAAGGCATTGTCCTCGTGCTTAGAATGAGAGGTTAAATGAGAGCACAAGGGGTCCAACTCATACCCTAGTTCGGCGGGAATTCACTATGGCGGCAATGGCGGAGCAGATTTCCATTGACGGTGATAGAATCCAGCGGTGGGAGGTCGCTGGCGGCAAGGAGACGATTCGAAGACCTGAGGAGGCAGAGCAGGACACATGCGGGCTGAGGGGTTTTGAAGAAATTTCAAAAATCTCACCCATGGGTATATATATCCCGACCCTATCGGTGTGACCGAGTGGAACAACTCGGTGGCACAAATATGTAGAATTGCAAGCCGTTGCTGCAACTCGGTGGGACTGAAATGTTCAAATCGGTTGCACCAAGATGAAAACCTAGATCAGCTTAGTGAACAAGGTGTGACCGAAATGGATGACTCGGTCATACCGAAATGCACAAAGAGGTTTTGGAAGTTTAAGTCTATGACGAATCGGGGACTCCGAGTGCTCCTCACACAGAGTGGTTCGAATCTGACTTAATCAAGCTTTGTGATGTAGCATGAATAGAGTTTGAGACGGGAAAAGCATAGATAGCTAGAGGAAGTTCTTAGGCATTCTTGTCCATCCACTTGGCAAAATAGAAAGAGCCAAACAATCAAAGCAACAAGTGGATGTCCTCAAATGAGTAAAATATGCAACCAACATGATCATACGACAAGATGGCAAATGAAATATGTGGCAAAGCATGCACAAACACTCTAGCATCTATCAAACAATTTGCGATGACTAGGTCATCTATATATGAGTATATTGACTTAGGAGTCAAATGAGAACATTTCATCATAGGTCATACTCATCGTTTAAGCACAAGTGGGGTTACCACTTTTACATAAAGCATTGTTGTGTTCACACTGTTAGAGTTGCTTTAGCTCAATTCTTAGAGTAAATCTCCCCCTAGATGTGAGATCCCCCCTAGGAGGGATGAACTAACCTTGGGTTTTGTCGATGATGACTTCATGTAGGTGTTGAAGATGTGGACGCTCAATGTTAATGTAGATCATTCAAAGCAATCCATTGGAGTGAGTTGCACTTTCAATACCTACACGGGTTAGTCCCACAAGGAACAAGCAAGGATATCTATAGACATAGAGTGATGTACACACAAGATGATGTCCATGAAAGCATTAGGTTACCTTGTCCCTTGTCTTACCAACAAGAGGCTTTGTGACACCTTGGACTAGTGCAAGATATGGAAGTTGTTTGCACTTGTTCTTGCCAAAATGATATGAGTGAAGTGTGTTGGCGGAGTCACCAAGAACTTTCTAGTTCTTCTTCTTCGGGATCCACATCATCTTGATGGGAATCCTTGGGGTTGTAGTCGTACTTGATGAAGTAGAACTTGAAGTAGTCTTGGGAACCAACTTGACCAAGGCCTTCGGAGCATCTTCAAATGCATCAATCTCTTCTTGAAGTTTGTCCTTGCCTTTTAGCTTGTGGTCTTGTGGTGGAAGATAATCTTGAGCTTGTGTCCCTTGGAAAGAAGTAGGATCATACTTCTCTTGTTGAGGAACAAACTCCGTCTTGGGGTATTGATCTTCTTCCCACTCAACTCCATTGGCATTGAACTTTCATTCAAAACCAACACCTTGATTCTTTCGGTGCCTTCCTTGCTTGCGTACAATTTCCTCAAATTGCATACTTCCGGCAAGGCTCTTGTAAACACCTTTCTCTATAATTCCTTTCAATAAGCTATTTTCTTGCTCAAGTGTAACTTGGCTAAGAGAGTCATTAGTGGAATCAAGAGAACTACTAGAGGCAACAACATTGGATTTAGCATGATTATTGTTACTACCAGAAGAAGAATCTTTCTTGTTTTTGTTATTAGATTTAACTTGTGGCATGTAAGTAGACAAGAGTAAACGCTTGGCAATGTAAGAAGAACTTTTCTTTCGAAGATCATCATTTATGGCCTTGAAGAACTCATGCTCTTGCTCAAGATTGAGCTTTTCGGAGCGTAACTTCTCATGAGTTTTTAAAAGTTCTCGATGATCTTCTAAAGTAGTTTCATGAGCTAACTTAAGAGAGTTTGGTTCTTTAGTTAGACGCTTAATATTCTCCTTATCATTGTCATTCGTTTTAGCCCGATTAATTGACGTTTCATCATAGTATTCATCACTAGAGTTGTCAACAAGTAAATCATCATCACCTAACAAGTCATCTTCATCACTATTGAAATCAGCATACTCGGGGTGTGATACCTTTGGGCCTTTTGACATGAAGCATCTTCCAATTCCTTCATTTGGTGAGTCAAATATGTCGTAGGAGTTGGTCAACACAAGTGCTAGACCGGCAACACCTTCATCTTGAGTATATTCGGAGTCGGAGTGATAACTTCTCTCGGAGTGGTGGTCGGAGTCGGAGCCGGATACCCATTCACCAATATGAGCTTGATGTCTTCGTTTTGTGTAGCTCTTTCATGATTTGTCCTTCCTTTTTGAATCATTTCTTCTCCGGGAGGTTCTTCGTTCATAACGATCATCTTTACTCCTTCTCTCTCTTGGTGGTGATTCTTCTCTTCTACTTCTTCTTTTAGGTGAATCTTCTCTTCTTTTGTAGGGAGCCGTACACTCATTGGAGTAGTCTCCGGGTCTTCCACAATTGTAGCAATTACGTTCACGACTCGAAGATCTTTTGTCATTGTAGGACCTTGACTTGGAACTTCTTTCCTTGCTTCTACTCTTGTAGAATTTGTTGAAGTTCTTCACCATTAGGCTCAATTCTTCATTGAAGGTTTGTTTCTCACTTGATGATGTAGGAGCATCGCATGAGGCCTTGTAAGCACCACTTGACTTGTTGTGAAGCTCTTCTTTATCCTTGTGTGACATATCATGAGCAACAATCCTTCCAATGACTTCCGTTGGCTTGAGATCTTTGTAATTTGGCATCATTCGGATCAATGTGCACACGGTATCATATTTTCCATCCAAGGCTCTTAGGATCTTTTTGATGATGAATCTATCGGTCATATCTTCACTTCCTAAGCCGGCAATCTCATTTGTGATGAGAGCAAGCCTAGAGTACATTTCAGCGACACCTTCACCATCCTTCATTTTGAACTTGTCAAGTTGACTTTGAAGCACATCCAATTTGGATTCCTTGATGGAGTCAGTACCTTTGTGCATATCAATCAAAGTATCCCAAATTTCCTTTGCATTCTCAAGATGGCTGGTTTTGTTGAATTCTTTGGGGGCACAATCCATTGAAGAGGATATCACAAGCATGATCGTTGTATTGCAACATCTTCAACTCTTTCGTGGTGGCTTCACCATTCGGTTCTCTCTCATTGAAGAATTCACCTTCCAATCCAATACACACAATAGCCCAAACGGCGGGGTCATGTCCAAGAATATGCATTTTCATCTTATGCTTCCAACTAACAAAATTAGTACCATCAAAGTAAGGACCTCTACAGTGGTAATTTCCCTTGCTAGACGCCATACTCTCCTAGGTTGTGAAACCAAGGCTATGATCACCAAAAGCTATGGAAATCAAGGCAAATGGAGATCGTATCTCTGATACCACTTGTAGGATCGAAAGTATGTCTAGAGGGGGGTGATTAGACTACTTGACCAAATAAAAATCTAGCCTTTTCCCAATTTTAAGTCTTGGCAGATTTTAGCAACTTTACATAAGTCAAGAGATCTTAACACAATTCAAGCAAGCATGCAAAGAGTATATGAGCAGCGGAAAGTAAACCATGCAACTTGCAAGAAAGTAAATGGGAGGAGTTTGGAGGGAGCAAACGCAATGTTGACATGGAAGTTTTTGGCGTGTGTTGGGGATATAACTGGTGGGTATAAACCGCCCAGGAGGGGCTGGTTTATGCTCAGAGAGGTTGCCAATATTGAAGCCCATGAAGTTACAGAAGACGGCGACTTATGAAGGAAACATAACAAGGGATCCCAAAGCCTAGAGGCGGGTTAGGGCCCATAGACATAAACCGCCATAGGCATGTAACTTGTAATGTAAGGTAGGAAAGAGTAGATACCGAGCCGGACACGTTTATGAACCGGCCTTGGGATTTTGTAGACCGACAAGCGTCAACCTGTGTATATAAAGAAACAACAACTCGAGAGCCAGGTTACGCGTATTCACTCCCTGGTTATCGAAACCTTAGCAATTCCACCTCAACTAGGTCGTAGGCTTTTACCTTCACCGCAAGGGGCCGAACCAGTATAAACTCCCCGTGTCCTTTGTCCGGTTTAACCCCTTTAAGCTAATCTCGTTGCGATGGCTCCATGACTAAGTCCTCACACTAGTACATCTAACGTGACAATTCCACGACAGTTGGCACCCACCGTGGGGCTATCGCACGATGGTTTCAAGTTCTTAGAGGGAAATTTCGAAGGACTAAAGGGATACGCAGTGGGACGAATGACCAAGAGTCATTGCGGCAAGCTCTACATCGATGATGCAGGCTGGGGCCCCGACGCCGGCTCAATCGAGTACGGGTACGGGGTCCCCTTTGGAGGAATTCATGTCTTCATTGGCAAGATGGACGAACCAGGCCCTGAGCCGGACATCTATGCTGACCTCATTGAGATGCCTCAGCATGCAAGCCCCGCCAGAGTTCAGCCCGCCATGAAGTGTGCGTTCCTAGGATGCATCAATGGTGCAGAGTCTGAACCGGTATCCGAGGGTGAGACGGCTGTCTATTCAGATGGTGAATCATCCACCGGTGAGACGAGTCACTGTACCAACTGTCAGATGGCCGGTTTGGGGGTTGTTCCGATGGCGACAGTATTCCGGACCCCCTTAAGCCAACAAACCGGGTTGCGATCTTCATGGCCGGTACGTAGCCCGCGCAGCACTCCTCAACTGCGGCAGCGATAATTTCCGGATCGGCAGCTGCAGCGGCAGCCGGGGCCAGTGGCCCTACGTGCCTGCCGGCTTAAGTCCTATCCGGTTTATTAGACGCCTGGAATACTTTGTTGACCACAGAGGTTAACTCGGATAATCAAGATTAGCATAACACGGAGGTCACGAAGCTGCGAGATCAGGTAGCTCAGGCCAAGGAGGACATGGCTGCTGAGGAAACTAGGATGGCTGAGGAGCGGGCCGCTTTGGATGCTCAGGCACAGCGGATTCATGCAGAAGCTTACCGGCTCATGTTGGATTAGAACGCTTCAAACGACGTGATGAGGAGGAGGCATCGGTCTCATGTACCATCGGTTTATGAAGCAAGGAATCTCTTTAGCACGCCAGGAGCGGGAACCAGTAACCCGGCAGCGGTAGACCAGGTTCAAGCACCTGGAACAGGAGCGCCGGATCAGCCACGGACGACGGACCTGCCTCGACAGAACCATGACCCGCCTCAGTACGTGTCAGCACCATCGGGTCATTTTTCTACCCCTTTGGATAACATGATCGCTGCGGTGTCATGATTGGCAACTATTCCAATAGAAGGCGAGTCTCCGGCAGCAGTTGAGACACGGCGGTCCAGAGATCTCCTTCAAATGGCTATGGTTCAGCATCAGGCTTATTCGTATAGTCGAGACAGGATTCCTTCTACCCCTCGCCCGAGCCGGAGTTACAGTAGGCATATTGAAGAGCCGGTCGTGTCAAGCAGTGGACGGAACCATAATCCACCCCATGGGCCTAACCCGGCAGGAGGGGGAGTTGATGCTCAGGGCATAGTGGACCAGGGCAGAGCGTGTCGAGAAGTCGAGTTAGCTGCGCAGTATGCGGCACGTCAGCCTACTCCGATTCGTGCAACAACTTCAGTGGAAACAGGTGTGACCTTTAGAAACTTGGGTGTGCCGTGTTTAGTGCCGGCCTTGCGCAATGAGCGTTTGCCCAAGGATTTCAAGGGTCCTCGCAAGGTGCCTAACTATACAGCTGATTTATCTCCTAAGGCGTGGATTGGGAGTTATGAGATGGCCATGGAATTGTTGGATGTTAGTGAAGCTGCGTGTGCTAAGTATTTCCCTCTGATGATGGAAGGGGCGACCCGAACTTGGTTAAAGGGGCTCCCAGCTAACTCCATCGGGTCATGGGCCGAGTTAAAGGCCCGGTTTATCCAGAATTTTAAAGACACATGCAAGCAGCCCATGTCAATTGTGGACTTAGCCGCCTGTATCCAAGAAGAAGGTGAATTGACGACTCATTGGGTGCGTCGGGTCTCAGAGATTCTGTACTCGTCGGATCGTATCAATGCGGATTCAGTAGTCTTGACGTTAGAAGGCAATTGTCATTTCAAGCCCCTGAAGCTGAAACTAGGGCGGATTAAACGTCATTGTAATGACATGGGGACACTCATGGCGGCCTTGGTTAAGTACGCTGACTCTGATGGTACCAAGGACCCCGAGTCTGATGATGAAAAGCCGGGGAAGGGAAAGAGGAGCAGCAACACCAAGGGGCAGCAACTTAATCCGGCAAACCAAGGAGGCAATGGTAAGCGCAAGGTCGAGAATAATTCTGACTTTCTGGCTAACACCAATACACAGAATAATAATCAGTGCCGTAAGGGTAAACCGCCCCCATAGAACGGACCGTTAGGCATCAACCTTGGGCATCTATTAAACTAGCCCTGCCCAAGACACGGGACGAAGGAAAGGCCGTCCGGACACCTCTGGAAGGACTGCCTCATCATGAAGGAGTTCAAAAATTCGAATTTTTACCAAGATGGTCAGGGGTCGGGCGGCGGTTCAAGATCCGGTTTCCATGGGTCGGGTTATGGTGGAGGCGGTTCAAGCTCGGGATTCCAAGGTAATCCGGGCAATCAAAACAACCAAGGTGGTTACAACCAGTAGAATAATCAGGGAAATCAGCAACAATCGGGTTATCAGAGCCACCCGAAGCAGTTGAACAATGGGTTGTATCATGTCTTCACCACTAGCTTATGCAAGCGTGACCAGAAGCTTCATAAGAGAGCGGTAAATTTGGTTGAACCGGCAGTCCCACGTTATTTGCGTTGGTCCGAACAGCCCATCATATGGAGCCGAGAGGATCACCCGCCATAGGTTGATAATCCGGGTCACCTGGCGTTGGTAGTGGCACCTCAGGTTGGAGGGTATAAGTTCACAATGGTACTCATGGATGGAGGGAGCAGCATCACTATCCTCTATTATGAGACCTTCTATCGCATGGGGCTGGCAGATAAAAACCTTAAACCGTCAAACATTGTTTCTCATGGTGTGGTACCTGGTAAATCGGCATACCCGGTTGGTAGGATAGCTCTAGAGGTTGCATTTGGAGATGATCATGATTCCAGATCAGAAACCTTAACCTTTGAAGTGGTGAAGATTAAGAGCCCTTATCATGCTCTGTTCGGACGACCGGCTTATGCTAAGTTCATGGCCCGGCCCTGTTATGTTTATCTGCAGCTCAAGATGCTGGGTCACCATGGGACCATCACAGTACATGGGAGCCGGAAGATAGCTTTGGAGTGTGAAGAGGGTGATGCAGCTTACGCCGAGTCGGTTTGTGCAACTGAGGAGTTAAAGTTTTACAAGGACAATGTTGATCCGACGGATATGACATCGTTGAAAAACCCAACTGCAGAGCATGATCTAGCCTTGAAGTTTAAATCAGCTGATGAGACTAAATTGGTTGATTTTGTTCCTGGCGATTCATCCAAGCAGTTCAGTATCAATGCTAATCTGGATCCAAAATAGGAAAGCGTGCTCATCGAGTTCATCCATGAGAACCGGGACATCTTTGCATGGAAACCTTCTGACATGCCAGGTGTACCGGGGGAACTCGTTGAGCACACTCTCAATATTGATCCCAAGTTTAAACCAGTCAAGCAGTTTGTTCGCCGCTTCAATGAAGAAAGGCGCAAGGCCATTGGTGAGGAGGTAGCCCGGCTTTTGGCGGCTGGGTTTCTCATTGAAGTTTTTCATCCAGAGTGTGTGGCTAACCCGGTGCTAGTGCTTAAGAAGAATGGCACTTGGCGCATGTGTGTGGATTACACGGATTTGAACAAGGCGTGTCCAGCTGACCCCTTTGCTCTCCCTCGTATTGATCAGATTATTGATGCTACGGCGAGTTGTGAGCGCTTGAGTTTTTTGGATGCTTATTCCGGTTATCATCAGATCAAGATGGCAGTTAAGGACCAGGAGAAAACAACTTTTATAACTCCCTTTGGAGCCTTCTGTTATGTGTCTATGCCTTTCGGGCTCAAGAGTGCCCATGCGACTTATCAGCGATCTGTGCAGAATTGCCTTCATGAGCAGATCGGGTGCAATGTTCACGCTTATGTGGAAGATATTGTGGTGAAGTCCATGAAGAAGGAGACATTGATAGATGATTTGAAGGAAACTTTTGATAACCTTCGGGTTTATCAAATGATGCTTAACCCGGCCAAGTGCGTCTTCGGTGTACCGGCAGACAAACTTTTGGGTTTTTTGGTGTCTAATAGGGGCATTGAAGCTAATCCGGAGAAGATCAAGGCCATCACTTCTCTGGCTAAACCGGCGTGTATCAATGATGTACAACGTGGGGCGGGTCGTATCGCGGCGCTGAGCCGGTTTATCAGCAGGTTGGGAGAAAAAGCTATCCCTTTATACCAGATGATGAAAAAGACAGACAACTTTGTCTGGAGTGATGCTGCTGATGCGGCGTTGGAGGACTTGAAGAAGTAGTTAGCCGAGCCGCCAGTTCTTTCTGCCCCCGTTGATAAATAACCATTGCTGTTATACATGGCTGCTAATGCCCGGGCTATCATCATAGCTATTGTGGTGGAGCGCAAGGAGGCAGGTAAGGAGTATCCGGTTCAGCGGTCGGTTTATTATATCGGTGAGGTGCTCATGGAGTCGAAGCAGAGATATCCACATTGGCAGAAGCTTGTGTATGGGGTTTTTATGGTGAGCCAGAAGCTTAAACAATACTTTCAGGGCCATCCCATCACTGCGGTCAGTTCTGCTCCTTTGGGAGATATCATCCAAAACAGGGAGGCAATTGTCGTGGTTCTAAGTCTGACAGTAGTGTAGGGGGGTACTAATGGAGAGGCAAGATCCTAGCTATGGAGTAGTTGTATACGCAAGAGGTTTTACGAGTTCAGGCCCTTCTCAGAGGAAGTAACAGCCCTACGTCTCGGAGCCCGGAGGCGGTCGACTGGATTATATGCGTATGAGTTACAGGGGTGCGAACCCTTTACACTAAGGAGGGGGTGGCTTATATAGAGTCCGCCAGACCCCTCCGGCCCTCGGTTATGTTGGGTTTAAGATACATTAAGGTTGGGCGTTACTGGTAACGCTATACATAAAGTGTTATGATGACCATAAAAGCTACTTAATGACCGACCGTTGGTGTGCAGAGTGACTTTAGATCTCCTGGCCGTCGAGTGGTTGGCTTCATGGTCGAGTGTTTGGCTCCATGGTAGAGTGTCCTCGAGTCCGTTGAGTGAAATACTCCTGAGTCGACTGACAGGTGGTTTCTTCTAGAGGTGTCCTTGGGTAGGGTATTTTGGACAGGTCCATGACCCTACCCTAGGTACATGGCTTCATCATTAGCCCCCGAATGGATCGAGGTTTGAGTGGGGAAGGAGTTGAGAACTCTTTCGACCCATTTCTCATGCTATGAGTATGTCTTGTTCTGGATCAATGAACTTTAGGTGGCGGCACCAACTTCTTTTTCAGTCGCCTTGATCCATTCTTTGAATCTGTCGAGTGAAGTTTTTGCTTGTAGACCTCTGAGTGACGGAGTGGAGGAGATCTTTTGTCTGACGAGTTGTTCTGCAACCCACGGATTTTGTGGGATTTGAATTTTGGGAAGCTGGGACGGAGCGAGGCCGCAGTAATCGGACGGGATAAGGCAGGGACGCCTCGATCTCCGTGCCACCTTTTTCGCCATGTATCGTGCGCGCGACTGTTGCGGGATTTGACAGGATCGTCCGGGCCTACAGGTCAGTCACTCGGAAGCAACCTTATATAAAGCGCCGGGCGGGGGTTTTTGAACAGTGTGTTCTCATTCTCCCCTCTCTTCTCCAGATTTCTCCGCCGCATTCGCTTCCGCCTCCGCGCCACTGCCCTGCGCATGCCTCATCAGCGACGATGGTGAAGGAGAAGATGGCGGCCCTAGAGCGGGCGAAGAAAGCGACGGCGAAGGCGAAGGGAAGGGGGACCTGTCGGAGCGGATCGTCATCGAGGACCGGCCTGCCGCCGGGCTGGATCCAGGGCGACTGGAATCGTCGAGCGGATCTTGACGACCTGGTTGATGGAGGGTTGATCCCCCACGGATCGACGCGGCTCCCGTGGAGGGAGTCGGAGCCGCAGCCTCAGGAGGGTGAGTGCGTCCTCTTGGCCACCCATGTCGACCGTGGGTTTTCTTTGCCGCCTCACCCTTTCTTTCGGGGATTTCTAAATTTCTTTGGGGCACAACTCCACCACTTCACACCCAACACCATCGTGTACCTTGCTGCTTATGTGTCTTTTTGCGAGAACTTCTTGGGTTGCCGGCCTCATTGGGGTCTTTTCAAGCACATCTTCACATGTCGCTCCGAGACGGTGAATAAGGCCAATCCGAGTGACGAGAGGACACACGTGATCCAGATGTGTGGGGGTCTTGGGGTTCAGTTGAGAGGGAAAAGATCCTTTCCGACCATGATTTTGCCCGACTCCGTCCGTGGGTGGCAGTCGACTTGGTTCTACTGCAAGGACCAGCCGACGCCAGGGCACTCGACTGGGCTCCCTCCCTTTTCCATGGAACAAGTGAGGAAGCCCTCCTCTTTGAAGGTGGTCCCGGAGGAGAAGGCGCAGGTGAAGGTGCTGGTCGAGCCTGTCATGCAGCTTATCCGTGACGGTGTGACTGGCATGGACCTCTTGGAGGTCTTCCTCCGACGGCGCATCTAGCCGCTCCAAGCTCAAGATCATCCTATGTGGATGTACTCTGGTACTGAATACACCACTCGGATCCACCCGGAGGAGATCGACGAAGCCACGCTGGAGCGGTGGATGGCGAGCATCACAGGGAACAAAGACAACCCCTGAGGAGCCAGGAGGGTCGTTCCACTCGACCAATCGTATGAAGCTGACAAGGTCCAATTCTGCACTTCCGATTGTGATTCTGCTTTTTCCATTTTGTCTGCTTAAAATCATCCGACTGACTTTTGTCTTGATTATTGTCTTCTAGGCCACGACTGAGATGTACTCGATGCCCAACGGGGCGCAGGAACAAGCCGAGGAGGGAGAGGCGAGTGGAGGTGAAAGTGAGGAGGAGGAGTGGCAATCTGACAGCGAGGGAGAAGAGGACGACGACGGCTCCAGCGAGGAGGAGGAGGGGGAAGTCGACCCTCCTTGCATGGAAAGGTGATCCAAGCTCGGCCACGACCCTGCGAGGGAGCGCGGCAAAGCGGTTGCACCTGTTGTGCCGTCGACAAAGCGCCCTCGGACGGCTTCTCCGGCGCCGACTGAAAAAGCATCAAAGCATCCACGGGCGGAGTCATCGAAGCCGCCGAAGGCCTTGCCCAAGATGAGAATGGCCATTCCCACTATCTCCGGGTAACAGCAGTATTTGTGTTTTCTTGTTCAGCTCGAACGAACTTCCAGTCGACTCATAGACTAACCGACTGGTTTCTAAAATCTGCAGTGCTGCTACCTCCGAGACCTCCGCCAAGAACGACGATCAGGAAATGGAAGACGCTGCCACCTCCAACCCTGGTACGCTCTCTTGCAGTTTTGCTTTTGGTCGATTGGATCTTCGTTTCCAACTCTGGATTTATCTTGCAGCTCCCCATCACGTCATTGATTTCCCTGATGACGATGACGAGGTGCCACTGAAGGTGAGGAAGAATAGAAAGTCCCTGGCTGGCAAGGCCACTCGGACTGTGTCAGCACCTGAGGTACTGGTTCAAGAAGGTGGCGACATCGCTCGGCATTCTGTGACCTTCGCTGTGCCACTGACGAGTGCCCGGCCTTCATCGTCGACTGCTGAACCGCCATCCCTTTTCGCCACACACCACGTCCCAGAAGACCAAGTGGGTGCTGCTAAGGAGGCTATACGCCAGGCGGGGATTATGATGCAGTAGGTGAAGGCGATCCGGGAAGCCAGCCAAGCGGCTTATGATGCAAGCTCAGCCCTTCAGAGCAATGTCCAGGTTAGTTGGTAACCACCTGTTCTGTTAGGATATGTTATCTGAAGACTTTCTTTCCGAAAATCTTTGTGTCTGTACACCCAGTGGGTGTGTCGATTGAATTTGTAGACTGGTGGGGGCACGCTGAGTGCACCCACTGGGTGTAGTCCTCGAGACTATGGTGGACTGCTGGCAGTCGACTGTAGTCTTTGTAGTTGAAATTTCTTCACTCGACCTGGTCGAACCATGTCGAGGGGAACATTAGAACCGGTGGGGGCACGCTGAGTGCACCCACTGGGTGTAGTCCCCGAGACTATGGTGGACTGCTGGAAGTCGACTGTAGTTTGAAGAACTATCTCTCTCTCTTTTTGTAGATTATGATGAGACCATAATCTCTTTGTTCCTTTCGGTCGACTGATCGGATCGAGTCGGTAGAACTAGTGGGGGCACGCTGAGTGCACCCACTAGGTGTAGTCCCCGAGACTACTGTTGAATATTTTGATTCGACTGTAGTCTTAGAAACGTTACTGTTTTTCTCTCAGTTACTCGGAAGCAACCTCTCTTTGATATCTGTCAACTGACTCTTTGCAGAAATCTTGCGAGCTTGTGGCTCGTTATACTGAATTGGAAAAGAAAAATATCCAGCTCGACCTTGACTTGCAACTTGTTCAGGAGAACTTTCAGAAGGCGAAGGACGAGGCAACAGGTATGATTGGTGAGAACTTGACGACTGTTTTTATCCTTCTACCCATTATTGATTCTGACCTCCTTGTCATTTTGCAGAAAAAATGAAGGTGACTCTGAACAAGAAGAACCAGGAACTTGCTGAGGCGCAGAAGGCTGCTTTGGATAAAACGAAGCTTGGAGAGGAGAAGCTGGCTTCAGTCGGCAAACTTAAAGAAGAGAACGCCACCTGAAAGCTGCTCTTGACGCGGCCAACAAGGAAGTCAGCCGTCTGAATAATGACAAGATAACTCTGAGCGACAAGTCTAGTGAGCTAGTGGGGAAGAAGAATGATCTGGAGGCTTATCTGGGAGGGCTCGCCAAGAAGCTATTCATCATGCTTGAGGGTAATCTCTCCTGCCCGACTGACTTGTAATCGCTGACTTATCATAGAACTGCTGGCTTATCCCTGTGTTGTGTTTATAGAATTCTGCCAAAACTTCGAGGAAGAGACCAGTCGGTTGGAGACATGCTTGGATCCTATCAACTCTCCCGTGAAAGACGAAACTGCCATGAACGTGCTCCGACTGGAGTCTCGTGTCGCTGGTGTGGTTGACTATCTTGCCCGACTGAAGGTTGCGGTGTCGCGAATCGACACGACACTCTGGCCAAGGGAGACGCTTCAGAATGACCTCGAGTCCCTGATGACTCGACTGAATGAAGTTCCAGGTCGAGTGCAAGAATGGAAGGAGTCTTCTGCCAGATGTGGTGCTGATGTTGCTCTGTCTTTGGTCCGTGTCCACTTCACGGATGCGCGAGAGGAAAAGCTGGCGTCCCTCAAGGTGGACAATACCAAGAAGCATGACTTCCAATCTTTCATGGAGACCTTCATCGCCGCTGCCACTCGGATTGCAGATGGAATCGACTTGGATCAGTTTGTCGCGCCTTCCAGTCCTCCACCCGAGGAGTAAAAAACTTCTATGCTTGACGCCTTAAATTTGCCTCGGAATGCCGAGTGGTTTCTATAACCGATAAACTTTAACAGGCTTGATGCCTAAGCACTTCTGGATCTGTAGGACGTTATCCGAATCTTGGCTTATCATTGAATATGTTTGCATTTGCCTTTGAGTGAACTTTTGTTCTTCACTTGGAATATACTTTAGTGCTTGTGACGTAGCTCTGAGGTGGAGAATCCAGTCGACCTGTACCTCACCGTTCTTGTAGGTAGGGATGGAGTACAGATTGTAGTCGACCTGTGTCTTTGCGGATCAGGATGGAACGCACATTGTATTTGTGCCGTAGCTCCGAAGGAGAAGGTAGCAGTCGACCTGCACCTAATCATCCTTGTAGAGTGCACATTGTATTTGTGTCGTAGCTCCGAAGGAGAGGGTAGTAGTCGACCTGCACCTCGTCGTCCTTGTAGAGCGCACATTGTATTTGTGCCGTAGCTCCGAAGGAGAGGGTAGTAGTCGACCTGCACCTCATCGTCCTTGTAGAGCGCACATTGTATTTGTGCCGTAGCTCCGAAGGAGAGGGTAGCAGTCGACCTGCACCTCGTCGTCCTTGTAGAGTGCACATTGTATTTGTGTCGTAGCTCTAAAGGAGAAGGTAGCAGTCGACCTGCACCTCGTCGTCCTTGCGGATTGGAATGAATTTCATACTTAGGCGAGTACTGGACTGTAGCTAAGCCCCCGAGTGGGAGGTTTGCTCTCCACTCGGTAGGATTTCAGACACTTAGGCGAGTACTGGACTGCAACTAAGCCCCCGAGTGGGAGGTTTGCTCTCCACTCGGTAGGATTTCAAACACTTAGGCAAGTAATGGACTGCAGCTAAGCCCCCGAGTGGGAGGCAGACTCACCACTCGGTAGGGTTTTTCAAACACTTAGGCGAGTACTGGACTGCAGCTAAGCCCCCGAGTGGGAGGCAGACTCACAACTCGGTAGGATTTTTCAAACTTAGGCGAGCACTGGGCTGCAGCTAAGCCCCCGAGTGGGAGGCAGACTCACCACTCGGTGGGATTTTTCAAACTTAGGCGAGCACTGGGCTGCAGCTAAGCCTCCGAGTGGGAGGATTGCTCTCCACTCGGTAGGATTTTTCAAACTTAGGCGAGCACTGAGCTACAGCTAAGCCCCCGAGTGGGAGGATTGCTCTCCACTCGATAGGATTTTTCAAACTTAGGCGAGCACTGGGCTGCAGCTAAGCCCCCGTGTGGGAGGATTTTTCAAACTTAGGCGAGCACTAAGCTGCAGCTAAGCCCCCGAGTGGGAGGATTGCTCTCCACTCGGTAGGATTTTTCAAACTTAGGCGAGCACTGGGCTGCAGCTAAGCCTCCGAGTGGGAGGCAGACTCTCCATTCGGTAGGATTTCAAATACTTAGGCGAAACGGGTTCACAGCTAAGCCTCCGAGTGAAAGGCTTGCTCGTCACTCGGTAGAAAAAAAGTTTTACAAACTTAGGCAAAACGGATTCGCAGCTAAGCCACCCACTGGGGGATTTCTTACATAAACAAAAGCAACGACAATTAATGGGAAAATTATAACACTTTTGTCTTTGATAAACAAACTACAGGAGTACTTTTATTACATCTCATCTAAGTGAGTACTTAAGTGTAAAAGGGGCGAAGCAGATCCGCATTCCAAGCTCGTGGCTCATCAATCCGGCGATCGACATTGTAAAGACGATATGCTCCATTGTGGAGAACTTTGGTGACGATGAAGGGGCCTTCCCAAGTAGGGGCGAGTTTGTGTGGCTTCTGTTGGTCCACTCGGAGGACCAAGTCTCCTTCTTGGAAGGCTTGACTCTTCACGTTTCTGGCATGGAATCGATGCAAGTCTTGCTGATAGATGGTCCATCGGATCATGGCCATCTCTCTTTCTTCTTCCAGAAGGTCGACTGCGTCTTGGCGGGCTTGTTCTGCTTCATCTTCAGAGTAGAGCTCAACTCGGGGTGCATTGTGAAGCAGGTCACTCAGAAGAACTGCTTCAGCTCCATAGACCAGAAAGAACGGAGTTCTCCCAGTCGACCGATTAGGAGTAGTCCTCAATCCCCAAAGAACTGATGGAAGTTCGTCGACCCACGTGCCTGCTGCGTGTTTGAGATCACGCATCAACCGGGGTTTTAGACCTTTGAGAATTAGGCCGTTTGCTCTTTCTGCTTGTACATTCGACTGGGGGTGGGCGATTGAAGCGTAGTCGACTCGTGTGCCTTGAGAAGCGCAAAAGGCTTTGAATTGGTCGGAATCGAAGTTTGACCCATTATCAGTGATGATGCTATGCAGGACTCCATATCTGAATATCAACTCTCTGATGAAGCTGATAGCAGTGTCGGCATCAAGATTCTTGATAGGCTTGGCTTCGATCCACTTGGTGAACTTGTCGACTGCCACCAGTACATGGGTGAAGCCGCTCCTGCCAGTTCTCAGTGGTCCAACCATATCTAATCCCCAAACAGCGAAGGGCCAGACGATTGGAATGGTCTTCAGGGCTGAGGTGGGCTTGTGCGACATGTTGGAGTAGAACTGACATCCTTCACACTTGTCGACTATCTCTTTCGCCATTTCATTTGCTCTGGGCCAGTAAAAACCCGCTCGGTATGCTTTAGCCACAATAGTCCGAGAGGACGCATGATGGCCACAGGTCCCTGAGTGGATGTCATTAGGAATTATCCGACCCTCTTCTGGCGTTATACATTTCTGACTGGCTCCAGTCGCGCTTTCTCTGTACAACTGTCCCTTCATCACAGTAAAGGCTTTGGATCGATGGACAATCTGTCGAGCCTCTTCTTCATTCTCTGGGAGCTCTTTCCTTAGGATATACATGATGTACGACATTGTCCAGTCGGGAGAGATAACCAAAACTTCCATGATCAGGTCGACCACGGCTGGGACCTCGACTTCAGTCGGATCCGTGGCATTTTTTGGCTGCGGGGCTTCTTCGGTGAAAGGATCCTCTTGAACTGATGGTGCGTGGATATGTTCCAAAAACACACCACTAGGAATGGCTTCTCTCTTGGAACCTATCTTTGCCAAGTCATCAGTTGCTTGATTTTTCAGTCAGGGTATATGATGAAGCTCTAACCCCTCGAATTTCTTCTCCAGCTTTCTTACTGCATTGCAGTAACCAGTTATAGCTGGGCTTCTGACGTCCCACTCCTTCATCACTTGGTTAACCACCAAATTTGAGTCGCCGTAGACCATGAGGCGACGGACACCGAGTGAAATGGCCATACGCAACACATACAAAAGTGCTTCGTATTCTACTTCGTTGTTGGAGGAATCAAAGTGAATCTGGAGTACATATCTAAGCTTATCTCCTCGGGGGGAAACCAACACTACCCCAGCGCCGGAACCATTCAGCATCTTAGAGCCATCAAAGAACATGGTCCACTGCTCCGAGTGAACTTGAGTCGGCAGTTGCTGTTCAGTCCACTCGGCAAGGAAATCTGCTATTGCTTGGGACTTGGTAGCTTTCTTTGCCTCAAATCTGATATCCAGGGGAAGGAGTTCAATCGCCCATTTTGCCACTCGACCAATTGCATCTCTATTGTGCAGAATCTCTGTCAATGGGGCGTCGCTGACGACTGTAATGGTATGGTCAGAGAAGTAATGAGCAACTTTCTTCGTGGTCATATAAATCCCATATACAAGCTTCTGATAGTGAGGGTATCTTTGCTTTGATGGGGTCAGAACTTCCGAAATATAATACACTGGGCAATGTACTTTGAAGGCTTTTCCTTCTTCTTCCCGCTCGACCATAAGTACTGTACTGACGACTTGTCCTGTGGCTGCAATGTAAAGCAGCAAAGGCTCTTTGCTGATCGGGGCAGCAAGCACCGGCTGGGTGGAAAGCAGGGCTTTTAGCTCTGCAAACGCTGCATCAGCTTCAGGAGTCCACTCGAACTTGTCTGACTTCTTCATCAGTCGGTAAAGAGGCAATGCCTTTTCACCGAGACGAGAGATGAATCGACTTAAAGTGGCCAAGCAACCAGTAAGCTTCTGAACATCGTGCACACGCACAGGTCATTTCATTCGGAGTATAGTGCCCACTTTCTCTGGATTTGCGTCGATTCCTCGTTCGGAAACGAGAAACCGAGTAATTTTCTGCCAGGAACTCCGAATGTGCACTTTGATGGATTAAGCTTGATATCATACCTCCTGAGGTTGGCAAATGTTTCAGCAAGGTCAGTCAGCAGGTCGGAACCTTTCCGTGACTTGACCACAATATCATCCATGTACGCTTCCACATTCCAACTGATTTGAGTGAGCAAACACTTCTGAATCATCCTCATGAATGTGGCTCCGGCATTCTTGAGGCCGAATGGCATGGTGACATAACAGAAGCACCCGAATGGGGTGATGAAAGCTGTTTTGATCTCATCGGGTCCATACAGACGGATCTGATGGTACCCGGAACAGGCGTCTAAGAAAGACAGTCGCTCACACCCCACAGTCGAGTCGACTATTTGGTCGATGCGGGGGAGAGGAAAATGATCTTTCGGGCAGGCCCGATTGATATGTTTAAAGTCAATGCACATGCGAAGTGACTTGTCATTCTTGGGGACTATGACAACATTGGCGAGCCACTCGGAGTGGTAAATTTCACGGATAAACTCTACTGCTAAGAGCCGAGCCACCTCCTCGCCAATGGCCTTCCTTTTCTGGATGGCGGACCATCGCAGATGTTCTTTGACAGGTTTCTCCTTTGAGTCAACTCGTAGATGGTGCTCAGCCAGCCCCCTGGGAACACCCGGCATGTCAGAAGGTTTCCATGCGAAGATGTCCCAGTTCTCACGGAGGAACTGGATGAGCGCTTCTTCCTACTTGGGGTCGATCATTGTGGAGATATTAGTCGAAGCAGCATTGGGATCAGTCGGGTGGATGTGAACCGGTTTTGTCTCACCGGATGACTGAAATGCTGATTCCATAGCGGGCTTCTTAGCTCATAACAAATCACTCGAGTCTGCATTTTTCTGGTGTTCCTGCCACTCTTCTGCTACCATCTGAGCATCGGTGATCTTTGAGCCTTTCTGAAAGCACTCTTCCGCCTTCTTGCGGTTGCCAGTAACAGTGATCACACCCTTAGGGCCAGGCATCTTCAATTTGAGGTACACGTAACATGGTCGAGCCATAAAACGTGCATAAGCTGGCCTGCCCAAAATAGCGTGATAGGCACTCTGGAAATCCACAACCTCAAATGTCAACTTTTCTTTGCGGAGATTTTTGGAATCACCAAAAACTACATCGAGAGCAATCTGGCCGAGTGACACAGCCTTCTTGCCAGGAATGACTCCATAGAAACTCATGTTGCTGGTACTGAGTCTGGACATCGGAATGCCCATCCCTTTTAGTGTCTCTGCATATAGTATATTCAAGCTACTGCCACCATCCATCAGCACTTTAGTCAGTCGAGTGCCTTCAACAACTGGGTCGACCACCAGAGCTTGCCTCCCAGGGGTGGCTATGTGTGTCGGGTGATCAGACTGGTCGAACGTGATGGCAGTCTGAGACCATTTCAGATAATTGGGTGTTGCCGGAGCAACCATATTCACTTCCCGATTGATACTTTCAGTCAACTTTTGCTTTCAACGTCAGCAAAAATCATCAGGGTGGAATTGACCTGGGGATATCCATCATCACTATCCTCTTTTTCCTCAACTTTGTCTGACTCCTTCTCCTTATCTTTGGGCTGTTTCCCCTGGAATTGCTGGATCAAGAGCCGACACTGTCGAGTGGTATGTTTCGGGTAAATGAAGTTACCCTCTTCATCTTTCTTCGTGTGGATATGGCATGGCAAATCCATCACGTCATTACCCTCCTTGTCTTTCACCTTCTTAGGGTTCCAAGGCCCTTTGGGCTTCCCTTTAAACTTTCCTTGAGTCACAGCTAAGGCTTCTCCAGGAGCAGCTGGCTCGGCTTTCCGTTTCTGCTTCTGATTGAAGTTCCCTCCTCCGGTTTCGTGGGCGACTGACTTGTGCTTGCCACTTCGGAGCCGATCCTCTTCTTCACCATTGGCATACTTGGTGGCTATCTCCATCATTCGACTCAGAGACATGTCTCCGGTTCGACCAAATTTTAGGTTCAGCTCTCTGTACTTAACGCCTTCCTTGAAGGCACAGACTACCTGGTGATCAGATACATTCTCTACCGTGTGATGCAATGTGATCCATCTCTGGATGTAATCTCTCAAAGTCTCATTTGGCTTCTGTACACAAGTTTACAGCTCTGTCAGTCCTGTTGGTCGCTTGCAAGTTCCTTCAAACATTCTGACGAACACTCGGGAAAGATCTTCCTAGGTGTAAATGCTGCTGGGTGCTAACTGATTCAGCCATGCTCTAGTCGAGCCCTCCAACATAAGAGGCAGATGCTTCATGGCCACCTCATCATTGCCTCCACCGATCTGAACAGCCACTCGGTAGTCCTCAAGCCAAGTATCAGGCTTGGATTCACCAGTGAACTTACTGACTCCAGTCGCCAACCTGAAGTTGGGAGGAATCACCGCGGCCCTAATGGCTCTGGTAAAACACTCTGGTCCTGAGACATGCACTCTGCTGCTGGTGGGTACATCTCTGTCGTGACCCTCTCGGTGAGCTCTGTTCCTGTCGACCAGACCTTGAATGATAATGGATCTCGCATCAAAGCCTGGTTCCCTAGGGTCGACTGGAATCCTTCGCCCAACACTGTGTTGGCGTCTATCATCCTGTTGCCGAGGCGCGTACGATCCACCCCTTGGGGGAGGGGTAGGCACTCGACGTCAATCATCGTGATCGAATCGGTGATCATACTGCTCACGGTTCTTGTACTGATCATGCCAGTCCCCATGTCCCTCACGCCTCGGGGGCAATCTAGGACTATGAGCCGACTGAACTGTATTTGCAGCTACGGATCTGCTGTGAATCCTGTTCCGCGGCTGCGATACAGCTGAATTTTCATCTCCTGCTGCCCGGAGTAAATCTCTGATCTGCATCAAGCCTCTGGCAGCCTCTGACTGGGAAGGCTAAATTGACTCTACTATACGGGCCGCGGCTGCTAAATTCTGAATCAGAGTTCGATATACCTGAGTCGGTGGTGGAAAGAGCTCACGTCGACTGGAGTCCGGAACCCGTTGCCGTGCACGCTCGTCGAGTGCTCACTGAAGGTTCTCCAGTCGAGTGCGCTCAGCCAAGTTGGCCAAGCGCGCGTCCTCTAAGGCACGAGCCTCAGGGGTTTCTCCAACGATAGGAGTGTGTAGCGCATCCATGTTCTGGCGGTGAAGATCTTCCCTCTGCAGCGAATTGAGGGGCTCAGGGTGATACTCCTTGTGGGCATGCGACAGATTGCCTCTGTTGTCGCCTCCTTTGGTGCTGGGAAAACCGGGAGGACCGCGTGGTCCATCTACCATCAGAACCTCCGCCGCTGGATCACTGCTGTCGCACTCGGATGCAGTCTCTGCGGAGCCAGTCGACAGGTCGAACAGGCCATAGAGAGATTCGTCGGGCTCGATTGCCGCGACTTGGGGGGTGGCCGACTGGCGGGCCACCGCGTGCCTCACACACCGCTGAAGCCTCGACCGACCGGAGCGCTTGCGCCGGCAGGAAGCAGGGAGGGAGGATGACACAACGACCGACCGATACTGGGTCAACGGTTGCCGCAGGAGGACGCCGCGGATGCACGCGCGAAAGTGCGTCGCTCTGCGGATTGGGAGCGTGTCGATGTCGAGCGGAGCCTCCTGAAGCCAAGCGGAGTCGTCGGCGACGAATGTGAGCGCGCCGAGACAGATCTTGCGGCCCTCAACCAAAACTCCGCCTGAAACCATGATCAAGGGGATCGGGAAAAATTGCAACTTCTCCAATAAGTCGCTAAGACACCTGCCCCAAGGTGGGCACCAACTGTCGTGGTTCTAAGTCTGACAGTAGTGTAGGGGGGTACTAATGGAGAGGCAAGATCCTAGCTATGGAGTAGTTGTATACGCAAGAGGTTTTACGAGTTCAGGCCCTTCTCGGAGGAAGTAACAGCCCTACGTCTCAGAGCCCGGAGGCGGTCGACTGGATTATATGTGTATGAGTTACAGGGGTGCGAACCCTTTACACTGAGGAGGGGGTGGCTTATATAGAGTCCGCCAGACCCCTCCGGCCCTCGGTTATGTTGGGTTTAAGATACATTAAGGTTGGGCGTTACTGGTAACGCTATACATAAAGTGTTATGATGACCATAAAAGCTACTTAATGACCGACCGTTGGCGTGCAGAGTGACTTTAGATCTCCTGGCCGTCGAGTGGTTGGCTTCATGGTCGAGTGTTTGGCTCCATGGTCGAGTGTCCTCGAGTCCGTCGAGTGAAATACTCCTGAGTCGATTGATAGGTGGTTTCTTCTAGAGGTGTCCTTGGGTAGGGTATTTTGGACAGGTCCATGACCCTACCCTAGGTACATGGCTTCATCAGCAACTGGCCGAGTTGCTCAGTGGGCTATTGATCTTGGACCTCACAGGTTAAAATATATGCCCCGAACGGCTATCAAGTCCCAAGCGCTCGTGGACTTCATCAATGACTGGACAGAGTTGTAGGCACCGGAGGATAAACTGGATAATACATACTGGACTATTCACTTTGATAGATCCAGGCAATTGGAGGGCTCGGGGGCTGGAGTTGTTCTTACTTCCCCTCGAGGTGACAAATTTTGTTATGTTCTCCACTTAATGTTTCCTTGCACTAAAAATGCAGCTAAGTATGAGGCCTTGCTCCACGGTCTTCGGGTGGCTAAGGAAATGAACTTAAGCCGGGTACGATGCTTTGGGGACTCTGATTTGGTGGCTCAGCAAGTCTCTGGTACTTGGGATTCTAAGGATCCACTCATGGCGGCTTATCGACGTGAGGTGGATGTTATTGCTGGTCACTTCAAGGGTTACCAGGTTGAGCACATTGATAGGCGCAAAAATGAAGCGGCAGATGCTTTAAGCCGGCTGGGGTCTCAGCGTAAACCGGTGCCGCCCAATGTCTTTCTTGACGTTTTGCATAACCCGTCGGTCAAGTTGCCTACAGAGGAGGATCTGGATGTTCCTGATCCGGAGGCTCAATTGGTGGCAATTCTTCATGTTACCCCTGATTGGACAGTGCCATATTTGGCGTATATGACCAGGAGCGAGTTACCAGAGGATGAAATTTTGGCCAGGCAGATAATCCGGCGGTGCAAGTCCATGACTATTATCAACGGTGAGTTACATCACTGCAGTGTCTGGGGGGCATTCCAGCGTTGCGTTTCTCCTAAAGAAGGCTATGAGATTCTGCGTGAAATCCACGAAGGCGGTTGTGGTCATCACGTCGGTTCAAAATCCCTTGTGGCTAAGGCTTTCCGACATGGTTTCTATTGGCTAACGGCTAATGCTGACGCTGAGGACTTGGTCAGGAAATGTGACGGTTGTCAGAAGTTTTCACGTCGGGCCCATGTTCCGACTCAGGAGTTGAGGATGATTCCAATCACTTGGCCGTTTGCAACTTGGGGGCTTGATATGGTAGGGCCTTTTAAGAGATCCAAGGATAAGAAGACCCACCTTTTGGTGGCAGTTGATAAGTTCACTAAATGGATAGAGGTGGAGCCAGTCAGCAAGTGTGATGCAGCTACGGCGGTTCAATTCATGAAGAAGGTGATTTTCTGCTTTGGTTTTCCACACAGCATCATAACAGATAATGGCATGAACCTCTCCAAGGGTGCTATGGAGGAATTTTATCAACGTGAGCACATACGGCTTGATGTATCATCAGTGGCCCACCCCCAGTCTAATGGTCAAGCTGAGAGAGCAAATCAAGAAATCGTGAAGGGCATCAAGCCCCCGGCTTATGGTTCCTTTGCAGAGGACGCCGGGATGTTGGGTGGAAGAGTTGCCTTCCGTATTGTGGAGCATTAATACCACCCCCAATCGATCTATGGGTTATACGCCTTTCTTCATGGTTTACGGGGCAGAAGCAGTTCTCCCCAGCGATATTCGCCATGACTCACCTGGGGTGGCAGCTTATGTTCAAGTGGACAACGAACAAGCACGCCAAGACACATTGGACCTGTTAGATGAAAAAGGGACATAGTGGCGGCTCGTTCGGCGATTTATCAGCAAGATCTGCGGCGTTATCACAGCCGTCGGGTTAAAACCAGAGCTTTCCAAGAAGGCGACTTAGTGCTCCGGCTTATCCAGGATCAGACCGATATGCACAAGTTATCCCCGCCTTGGGAAGGACCCTTTGTGGTCAGCAAGAATCTGAAGAACGGGTCATACTACCTTATCGATGTTCGAGAGCACAAAGACTCACGCAAATCGGAGTAGGAGACCCGCCGGCCATGGAATATTGTTCATCTTCGGCCTTATTATACCTGAGCCATAGGCTCTTCTGATGTACATATTTTGAGAATGTATATATTATGATCAATATAATAAACCAGTATGCCTGCTAAAGCAAGGCCTCTGTCATTACTCTTCAATGAGTTTTTGGGTTTTCCGCTTTATAAAGAGAAGTTATCATTGCCCTTTGATCCGGCTTATTGGCCATAACAACAAAAAGCTTGGGGGCTTGTAACCCATGTTATGAGGGCCAAAGAGGGTTTGTTGTAAAAAGCACAACTCAAACATAGGTACCCTTGAGCACAGCTCAAAATATTACTTGGGGGATATTTCTGTTCTAAAGAACAAAAGTGGCTATAACCCTTGTGATAGGCCATAAAAGCTAGGCTTGGAAGCTAGGTATATTCACCTAAAACCCCGGGTTATCCTGCCTGTATTCTGGAAGCTTCTCCATTAGGTTATCCTGATTGACCCGGCAAACTCTTAATAGTCAATCTTTTTCTAGCAAAGACCCTGAACTTGTTAAAGTTAAAACGCCGTTTTGTCATGAGAGGGCATGGTTTACAGATAGCAAGGAGAAGCTCAAGCTGTTACGGCCGCCTTCCTTGAAACTTGGATAATTCCGCATGTGATGCTTGATGTACTCTGACCCCGTGTACTCCCGATAAGTCTATATTTAAATAGGAACTGAACTTATCTGGGTTAAAATGTCGAAGTGGTAGTGTGAGTGCCGGCTCACGGAAAGCGCGTGCCTTCCAGTGGTTAATACTAGTTTCATTGAAGAAGATATTTTGGCTCGGCGGCCTATGAAAGCCTTGGATTTTTTTTGTTGATTTTGCTTTGAATGTCTTTTTGCATTTTTTTTCTCTTATGACAAAAAGATTACATGGTTGAAAACCAAGTAAGGCTTATAAAGCTTCATGAGTCGTATATATGGCGATAAACCAGTGTTTATTAACCCGGCCTGGTTTCTAACTATAACTCACCAGTACGAAAGGAAGGTAATCCGGTGTTTATTAACCCGGCTTGGTATTAAATCGGAAATATACTTATTACACTAGCTTGATAAATTAGCAGTGAACACATATCACAGGTATGTTGTATATTGTTATTTTCAGTCCTACATCAGTTATAAACTATGTCGTTGGGCATGATAACCCATCTAGCGGTAAACCGCCAAGACGCAACTTATTTGTTATATGCAGGAACAAATTATACAAAAAAAAGTATCATGAGCAAGCATAGCATTCTCATAACATGGCGGATTAACAGTGGCATGCAATGTGCATGATGGCACATCAGATCCAAGAAGTTTTCAACTAGCCTATTACACGGCGTTTTCATACCCAAAAGAATAAGTCTTACAACACGACGGCACATCAGATCCGGTTTATGCATCAGCGGTGGGCTGGCTTGACGGTTGCGGGTCATCTTGCGCCGATTCATCCTCCTCCTCTTTATCCAGTGGCTGGAAGTCAGTGGTTGACCAATCGATCCCAGTTAAGGCTCTGAACACAGCTTCATCGCTTATAAGATTGGAGGGGTCAACTTCTGGGGCATAAGTATGCTTACGAATTGGCGGAATAAGAGTGGGAGTTTCGTAGCTTGGCGATTGACCCTTTTGTTGTGGGTATCATAAACCGATTGATAAAACGAAAGATCGGTTTCTTCAGCCAACTTACTAGCCAACGGGCGCATCTCCCTCGTCAAGGCCCGAAGATCTTCATTATCAAATTCTGATTTGTCCTCCTTGATGCTTGGATAGCCATTCCCTATGTCAGCCGGATCAAGATCAGATATCCATGCTTTAGTATGGGTTAGTGAGGTAAGAGCGCCGGACCTTGAAACTGATCGTTTTAGCTCCTCAAACCGGGCGGGCATCATCGACAGCTTCTCTAAAGTATCCTTGATCAAAGTGGGGGGCGGTTTATTGTGAGAAGTTGTGTAGATAATCTGTTGTGCACCGGTATACAGTTGTTCTATCAGTGTATAGGCAGCCTTCAATTTCTTCTGCATATCAGAGCCCAGATGCGTAATGCGAGAGCCTGCATCATCACAGACGTCGGTACGGTGATTTATGGAATAATGAAATTTCAAAGGTGGAGCAGAAGTTACTTACCAAAGACAGCAGTAGTCATAGCATTTATTTGTTGTTTCAAGTTGGTTAACTCTTCCGCCACCGGTTTAAGAGTTGTGTCAGCATCTTTAGCTTTCTTCCGCAAAGTTGCTTTTTCTGCATCCCAGCCTAGACGCTCATTCTTGAAGCTCTCCCTCAATTGTTCCATGGCCGCTAAAGCGCCAGTCAGCTCCTCCTTTGCCTTGAAATTTTTTGCTTGATGGGTCTTGATATTTTCCTCAAGGTCGACGATTTGGGATTCTTTTTCGTCCAGCTCAGCCTGCAAGAGGTATTTTATGAGTTGGCAGAACAAATTTGAAGTCCCAAGCACATAACAAGTTATACACTTGGCACTTGGGGGCTAATGCCTATCGCTTCTTATCAACAATATGGCAAAGTCCCAAAGCTCAATACAAGTATTAATCTTGGCACTTGGGGGATAATGCCTATTTGCTCAAGTATAAAGTGGTGGATTTTTTCTTTGATGATAAACCAGTTTCCAAAGATATTCAACAAGAAGTGTGAGCCTTACAACATGAAGTCTCAGTTCATCTTGAAGAGATAAACCGGCCCTTGGGGGCTACACGGGCAAAGCTGAAGAATCATTATTTTACGAAGTCCCGGTTTGAATGGGTATTGCCAAACCGGCCCTTGGGGGCTACTGGAGTTGATATTATAAATAAATCAGAAGGAAGGAATACTTATGAAGAGTTCAACGGGATTTACCTCATATCGCTCCTTCATCATATTCACTAAACCGGCTTCGTAGTCACGGTTTGTGTACAGACGGTTCAAAATCCCAGAATGAATGTCTTGGGCGCTGAGGTGAGTGTAGCTGTCCAAATCTGTCTTCCACTTGCCCTTATCAACAGCAGGTTTTTCCTCTTTGGCGCTATGTTTGGACAAGGCTATGGGGTTGCCAGGGGAGGTGTAAGCAATGCCGGTAACGACAACATCGTCATCAGCACCTTTAGCCGGGCTTGGCGGATCATCAACATGAGTCGATCGATCAATATCCATGTGCTCAGCTTCAGTCGCTTGATCCGGCAACGACGGGCCATCAGGAATATTGTGAACATATGGGTGTGACGGTTCGGGAGTCTTTTCCGTTTCATCCCGAATGGGATCTTTAGCCGGTTTGTTCACTTTGGCCTTCTTTCTTACTCTAGCTTTGGCCCTGGAAAATAATAAATATGCATCAGAATAGTGCAAGGATCAAAAATATAAAGGTATGATGGGTTAGTAAAATTTGCTTACCCAGGAACCGTTTTAAGGTTTGGAAGCTTTGTCCCTATTGATTCGCCAGAAGATGAATGGGAGGTTCCCTGGTAATTCAAGTCAGACGGATTAAGAGGATGTCGGAAATAACCCACCCTGGGACAAGGTGTATCAGAAGTAAAAGAGACCTCTTGGCGGTGTTTACGAACCAGAGTGTTCGATAAACCGGAGGAAGTAACCACTTGGCCGCTATGCTGGGTTGTGCGGCGAGCCTCATGTTGTTGTGTCCTCAAAATAAAGTGCGGATCCAAATAAGCTACAGGGTGTGAAAATCTTACTTTCCAGACTGCTTGGCGGGTTTTCGGTGTTGGCAGAGGATCTGAGTCGGAAGAAAGAATAATTACCTCTACATCACCAGCATGGCTAGCCTCCACATCATCCTGATAATGATCATTGTCAATGAGGTGTATGAAAAAAGAACCAAGAGAATCAAGTTCTACCTATGACTCCGGATTATCAAGGTCTTCATCATTGGTCGGGTCAGGGGATTTAGCAGTTTTCTTCTTCACGGGTTTCTTTGTAGGTTTGGTCTTAGGGTGAGGCATTTTCGCCAGTTTATCCTACGGCTTCTTCTTCCAGAATGGATCATCACCCTACAAAGATGGACAAAAGGCTATAAGGAAATATTTAAAGGGGGTCGGATTAAGACAAGAATGATGCAATTCTTACAGCTGGCGGTTTATTGGAGACAGGAAGGACTAAGCCATGTCTTGCTGCACTCAGATACCGGTTCATCCAACATCTTCTTGACAGATTCAGTAATCTCGTCGTCAGTTAGCTGAATATCAATGTGCCGCTGAAGGTCTATGACATCCCATGTGTACTTGCACATTAAACTGGGGCGACGGCTTAAGGGCAAGATACTCCAAGAGACCCAGCAATGGACAAAGTCGACGTCAGTTAAACCATTCGCCATAAAGGCTCGGAGCTTTGAAGTTGTGGTGTATACTTAGCTCGTCCCTTTGCAGTGAGTCGTTGGGGGAATGGATATGTATTGGTAATCCGGTGAGCACGATAACCCGGCAGAGGATTTTTGTCAGCTGGAGCTGTGTTTTGACAATAAAACCAAGTCTGATTCCAATCTTTGGGGTGGCTATGATGTTTGGCATGAGGGAAATTGACGCCTTTCCTTTTCTGAATTGAAACTCCGCCAAGTTCAGTATTGGGCCCATCCATAAATTCAGTATGGCGGTTTAAGTAAAAGAAGTTTGATCCGGGAGGTTCTTCTTGCAGATAAGCTTCGCAAAACACTTGAAAATTGCAAATATTGGACACGGAGTTTGGTCCAATATCTTGAGGGCGGAGTTGGAAGCTAGCAAGCACGTCACGGAAGAATTTTGATCCAGGAGGGCTAAATCCTCGACCCAGATGATCATCAAATACAATCACCTCTCCATCCTTGGGTTCAAGAGGATTCTCTAGACCGGGGACTCTCCAGTTGATGATTTCTTTTTTTGCTAAAGCGCCGAGTGCAACACACCTGTTCAACTATTCTTCTGTAACCCGGGAAGGAACCCAGTTGCAAGCATAAAATTGTTTGGCCATTTATTAAACAAGACCTGAAGGAAGATTGGTGCCAGTTTAAGAAATCATGATCAACTGCTAAAAGTAAAGGAGCAGGAAGTATTCGAGCGTGAAAGAGTTATAAACCGGAGATATACATTATCAGCTTGGAGAGATAAGCAGTTGGCGGTTTAAGAGGGGACTAATGGTATACTGGAGGGTTATGGCTCCAAGGTTACATCGCCTGCACAGCTGCCAGTTTTCAGATCTATGAGTAAAAAATTGCTAAGTGTTGCAGAAACAGGTTTTACAGATTGATGTTGTAATTTTGGATCTACCGCAGTTCAAAAAAGGAAAAAATTATGAAACCCTAAGTTGTGACGGCGGAGCAGTTCATGAATTCAGATGGGATCTCTTGCAAAAGGGGAGGCCTTCAAATATTAAAAATGAGTGCTAAGATCAGTATCGCGCGCGATAAGCACTAGGCCTTGCATCAAAAAGCTACAAGACAGGGGAAGCAAAAAAGTACTGAAGATGAACTACCGAAGAACTCGAGAACACCTTAATGCAGATCTAGGGTAAGAGAAAGGGGAGACTCACTGAAGTTGTTGACAGCGGAGAGGCACAGATGAATTTTGGTGCGTTCAGATCGATGCAGCGGTTGAAGGTCGATGGCGGCGGCGGAGCTTCAAGGCTCGGGCGTCATGAGGTTGATGATGAGACGAAGAGGCACGGAGGGAGAAAAGAAAAAGGGACCCTCCAGTTCTATTTATAAGGTGAATGGATAAAGGTCAAGAGTGGGAATCGAGGAGCCCAAAAAGGCAGGGCTATAGGTGTGCAGGCGCCTCGATTTTCGGAGATCCATTAAAGAAAAGAGGATACATTAAAAGATTTACGTTCTATGAAGAGTTAATGGCAAGTGACGTCACGCAAGTTAGCATGATATCAGAGGATGACGTCATGGCGAGTTATGAAAATCTTACGAAAGAAATGGAGGAGGGATTTTTTTCTTAGTATTGAAGATTGATGTGAACAGGTTCAAATCAACCTGGGGCCTAATGTTGGGGATATAACTGGTGGATATAAACCACCTAGGAGGGGCCGGTTTATCCTCAGAGAGGTTGCCAATATTGAAGCCCATGAAGTTATAGAAGACGGCGACTTATGAAGGAAACATAACAAGGGAGCCCAAAGCCCAGAGGCGGGTTAGGGCCCATAGACATAAACCGCCATAGGCATGTAACTTGTAATGTAATGTAGGAAAGAGTAGATACCGAGCCGGACAAGTTTATAAACCAGCCTCGGGATTCTGTAGACCGACGGGCGTCAACCTGTGTATATAAAAGAACGACCCGACAGCGGTTTAGGGACAAGAAACAACAACTCGAGAGCCAGGTTACGCGTATTCGCTCCCTGGTTATCGAAACCCTAGAAATTCCACCTCAACTGGATCGTAGGCTTTTACCTTCACCACAAGGGGCCGAACCAGTATAAACTCCGTGTGTCCTTTGTCCGGTTTAACCCCTTTAAGCTAATCTCGTTGCGATGGCTCCATGACTAAGTCCTCACACTAGGACATCTGACGTGACAATTCCATGACAGTGTGGTTCCGATAGGTGGTGCTATCGTACATCCACATTGATGGAGACTTCAACCCATGAAGGGTAATGGTTGTGCGAGTCCACGGAGGGCTCCACCCACAAAGGGTCCACGAAGAAGCAACCTTGTATATCCCACCATGGCCATCTCCCACGAAGGACTTGCCTCACTAAGGTAGATCTTCACAAAGTAGGCGATCTCCTTGCCCTTACAAACTCCTCGGTTCAACTACACAACCTTGACGAAGGCTCCCAAGTGACACCTACCCAATCTAGGAGACACCACTCTCCAAAAGGTACTAGACGGTGTGTTGATGATGAACTCCTTGCTCTTGTGCTTCAAATGATAGTCTCCCCAACACTCAACTCTCTCTCATCGGATTGGATTTGGTGGAAAGATGATTTGAGTGGAAAGCAACTTGGGGAAGGCTAAAGATCAAGATTTTTGTGGTTGGAATGGAATATCTTGGTCTCAACACATGAGTAGGTGGTTCTCTCTCAGAAAATGAATGCTGGAAGTCTAGGCATGTTCTGATGGCTTTCTCCACGAATGAAGAGAGGGTGGAGGGGTATATTTAGCCTCCACACAAAATCTAACCGTTACACACAATTTACAAAACTCGGTGGGATTGCATCATGAAACTCGGTCGGACCGATTTAATTCATAATGTGACCATTAGGCATTTCGGTGGGACCGACGTGTCAACTCGGTGGGACCCATTTTTTTAGGGTTAGGGCATGACGTAATCTCGATAAGACCGATTACACAAACTTGGTGGGACCGACTTTGGTAATAAGCTAACCAGAGAGTTGGTCAGGCAAATTCAGTGGGACCGATTCGCTCATCTCGGTGGGACCGAAATGTTAGGGAAATAGGGAGTTCGCATTGTGAACTCGGTGGGACCGATCGCTCATCTCGCGAAACGTTATGAAGGGAAACAGAGAGTTTGCAATCTCATCTCGGTGAGACCGAGATCCCTATCGGTGAGACCGAAGTGACTTGGGTTTCTGGCAGTGGCTATGTCAAATGAACTCGGTGGCGCCGGATAGATCAAATCGGTGGGGCCGAGTTTGACTTTTGGTTTGGGACATATGTGGATATGAGAAGGTGGTTGGGGTTTTTTTGGAGCATATCACAAAGCATTTTGAGCAAGCAAGCCATTAGGAAGCACCTCATCCCCTTTTAATAGTATTGGCTTTTCCTATGGACTCAATGTGATCTTGGATCACTAAAAGTAAAATGTAGAGTCTTGAGCTTTAGAGCTTGAGCCAATCCTTTGTCCTGAGCATTTTGAGGGGTCCACATTCCTAATCCATGCCATGCCAATCATTGAACTTCCCTAAAATATTCAACTTGAAATAGCATTAGTTCAATGAGTTATATGTTGTTGATCATTACCAAAACCACCCAGGGATAGTTGCTCTTTCAGTAGGCAGCACAACAGAGCTCTCAATGAAAGCACCAATGTCGGTGTAAAAATCGGCAGATCTCGGGTAGCGGGGCCCAAGGTGTGCGTCTAAGGATCGATGGTAACAGGGAACCAGGGGACACAGTGTTTACCCAGGTTCTGGCCCTCTTAAGGGAGGTAAAACCTTACTCCTCTTGATTATATTCGACGAGTACGAAGGTTACAAGAGATGATCTACCTCGAGATCGTAATGGCTAAACTCTAGATGTCTAGCCTATGAGTATTATGATGATGATAATGAAGGTAGCCTCTACGGACTCACCCCTCCAATTTATATACACACCGGAGGGGCCTAGGGTTTGTACAAGGTCGGTTCATCAGGGAAGGAAACTTCCGGACTCTAATCTTGCCATCTACGTATTGAGAAGTCCCATCTGGACATGGAGGATAATCTTCAACTTGATCTTGTACGACCCATCCAACCCGGCCCATACTCCTGGGTCAGACTCTTAAGGATCCCCGAATCCAGGACTTCCTCACTGCCCAGGCTCTCCGTGCAGCCCGGGCTCTCGTTGCTAGCTTGGGTCAGCGGCGAGGTCTTGCAGGTGCGGTGGCGCTACTCTTGTGACTTGGCAGGCGGCCAAGGTCAAAGGCGAGGTGGGGGATGGATGGATCCGGAGGTGGGGTTCCATCTCCGGCGGCGGCACATCGGAAGGGAGGCCGATGACGGGGCTACTTGTCATGCGGCAGAGGTGGGGTGCTCCTGGTGAAGAAAAGAGAAAGGGACAGAGAATTAGAGGGGGGAAAATAGAGTAGGAAGGGAAGGAGGGGTGACAGGCGTCTGGCTTGGAACTGGGTTGGGGTGGTCTGGCGAGGCATGGAGCTTGAGCTCCTGGAGGTGCACGGGAGTAGCGACGCTCGGGCACGAGGCCCTAGTCTTCAGGAGGAGAGGCGGCGCGGTCGTGCATGCTCGGGGAGCCCCTAGAGTGCGAGAGGGGGCTGGAGTCTCACCGTTCATGGGCACAGGGCCGTGGTGGAGGCGGATGTCGCCGGATCCGGCGGTGGAGGAGGTGAGCTTCATTGTGGCGCCGTGGGAGGGCCTAGGGGGCACTAGGAAGAAGGTTGGGGGCTTTTTTGATTTAAAACCCATCTAGTTTTGTCTTCCACAAACTGTTATGCCACGTCAGCAAAAAGTGGGGCTCACCTGTCATAAGCACAATCAAACAAGCATAATCCGCCGATCAGTGGTTTTTGCAAAAATGGTTACACAAGATACGATGTTTTCTGCAATAGAATTGTACCAGAGTGTTTTCGCAAACCTAGCCTTCAAAGTGGTGGTTTCGTGCAATTTACTCATTTCGATTACATATTTCTGAAATAACGTATTCACTCTTTTGAAAAAAAATCTATTTCACATTGATACATTATAAATTCATTTTTTGTGTTTATTATTTCATAATTCAGAACCTACATTTTTCACTTTTCACCGTCTTGTTTCACAAAAATCACGTCTATTTCAATTACATATTTCTGAAATAACATATTTCACTCTTTAAAAAAAGATTAGTTTCACATTGATACACTGTAATTTCACGTTTTGTGTTTACTATTTCACTATTCAGAAATTACATTATTGTTGTACGGGATGTTCCTTATTGCCATAGGTCATGGATATTTTTTTTATTTGATTAAGGTGCTAAGATGTAATTACAGCGCCACCACATCAATGCTTTTATATAACAAGTCATAGGAAGGATAAAGGACATTGGTTTATTGTTGAAGGTTTGTTCATAAAACAAAACCGATAAACGGAATGTAAAAGAGAAGAAAGGTTGAAGTGACGAGTACTGATACTACCTAGTCATAACATGGGTACTACTTTGCAACTATACATGGGCTATCTCTATACATCATGTCCTGCTGGGATATTTATTTTGCTTCCTGAAAAATATAGTTTAATATAGTTTTGCTAATTTAGCAAGGATGCTTTGCTTCCAGCAAACAAAATCAAACAATATCTAAAACAAGTTTGTTTTTATTCAGTATATAGTGTTTTGAAACATAAGGATATATTTGATCTCATTCAACATTAAACTATATATTTGCAGGTCTCTTCAAAATGCATGCCAGAGGATTCAACATCTTGGAGATATTTGAAACAAGAACTGGCTCATGTCGCCCATGTTTATAGCATGTAGCCTTATCGAGTACATGTGGACTACTTGTGAAGTCGTATTAGCTATCTTTTTGCCTCGGCGTAAATTCATCAGAAATTTTAGCATCGTTAGATGTACTCAATGTATTTGTTCATAGTTTTCTGTCATTTGTGTTGTTTACTAATGAAGCAAGTGATGTTCACTTCTAAGCCAAAATGGTTCTAGTTGCTTATAGCCTGAACCTAAGTTATATTATTTTCAAATGATTTCACTGAAGTGTTGTAGCCTGTAAAATCAGATGATTATCTGCTTGTAGCATTGTTATGTTGAATACACACCCTGCCTGCAGCACCAGCATACTACTGGATATACCATACTCAATCATATGCATAGGTAGTGTGTGAAAAAGAAGCAGATATACTTTTCTTAAGTGGGAACCCACTTATGCCCAGCTAACCCACCAAAGTTTTATTGGGGTGTTGGCTATCACCCACCAAACCTTGGTGGGACTGAGTGGGGCTATGGTGTCACGCCCACAATCAGTCCCACCTGCAGCCTTAGTGGCTTCTTATTCTTGTTCTGCATGCTTCGTGCTCCTAATTAGTTGCGTGCACCTCCTTCATGTCACTTAGAGCATGAGGGATCAACTGGCGGGTCTTGAGCGTGTGGCAATGTGTCGCTGTTTTTCTGCTTCTTGAAGTAACCATAGGAGGTCTCCGCGTGCTCTTGTTGTTCTTCTGGGGTCTGCTCCAGGTTGGCGACTTCCGCTTCGTGCGCATTCTTGGGGTTAGGATGTCACTCGGGCTGGGCATTTTGAGCTTCATGTAAGCATACCATGGTATGGCCATGAATTTGACGAACGTCGACAGTCCTAGTAAGGCGTGGTATCCTCCTTTGAGTGGAACCACCTTGAAGCATACTTCTCTGCACAAAAGTTTGTTTTGGTGCCAAATATGACCTCCGGCATGATCTGGCCTAGTGGCTCGACCGTCTTTGCTAGGATCATGGCACCGCCACACACCGTTTCCAGGGTCGGCACTGTGTGTCAATGAAGAAGGAGGTCATGCTCTCCTCGGATGAAGAAGAGCAGCAGTCGCCCCTCTTAGTCGAGGCCACTGCGATGGACGAGGAGTTCCAGACGCAGATGGAGCTCCTCCTGAAGCGTTGCTCCATGACCGTGGTCCGACATCATCATTGCCGCCTCACCAGCATGTCAAACAATAGCCTCTCCCTCCCCTGCCCTTCGCACAACCATGGTATTCAAATAAGACGTCGCGTCAAGAAGGAGGTGAAGGAGCAGATGTACTCCACGCCATCCATCGCATTCTGACGTGGCAAGGAGAGGGCGCTGCCATCACCGCCCCAATTAGTCGACCAGAAGCCTGTGGCGCCCGGTTACCATGAAGAAGGATGAGGTGCCATCCCGATGCTCATGAGCGCATGCAGGCACCTCCTCCATTACCTCGGTCGTGACATGGCAACACAATGACATGCAGAACCGTGATGGCAAGCGAGAGGGCGACACGGGAGGTGGAGCGATGGGAGCGGCGCAACACGCAACACTGGGCAGTGTTTGCGACGTCGGACGTTATGCCAGACTAGGTCCTCACTAACCCCGACCTTGCGTTGGCCTGGGCCGGGGACCACTCCAGAGATGTCAGCGTGTCGTCGGTACCGCCACAACGGCTAGGTCACCAATAAAGGCACGATTGGCTCGACTCATGGCGTCGTCATAGTGATGAGCATGATTGGCGGCTCCTGGGGCAACCATCGGTCGCGCCAGATACAGATTTGCATCCCATTGCCCGCCCGCCATATGAGGCCCTTTTTCAGAAGCTTTAGTTTGGATTGAATGGGCTGCCACATGACGGATGCATTGGCAGAAAAGACAGTATCCTCTAGCCACCCCTTAGGGTATTATCGAGCTTTGAGAAACTGTGCACAAAGATTATCGGGTTTGCTTAGGAGTTGCCATGTCTGCCTAGCCAACAGAGCTTGATTGAACACCCTGGAATCTCGGAAACCTAATCCACCACACAACTTATGTTTCTGAACTTTTTACCAAGCCTGCCAGTGAGCTTTCCATGGAGGATTGTGATGAACTTTTTACCAAGCCTGCCGAAAGTTTCGAACCATCCAGTTAAGATCATCACAATCCGCCATGGAAAGCTTAAAGACGTACATCATGTCGGCGTGGATAGCCTATGCAACAGCCTTAATCATCATTTCCTTTCCAGCCAGAGACAACGTACCACCCCATGCAATAATTCTTTTAGCCAACCGGGATTGCAAAATTTTGACATTTCCCCTTAGACATTCTTCCTTCCAGGGTGGGTAGCCCAAGTATTTCTCTTTAAATGTTGATTGTTTAACCTGCAACACAATATGAAAATTTTCTTGGCCGCCCTGCAGAAATTAGCCACCAAACATACGGTTGCACTTGATGACATGGTTGATGAACAGAAGGAGGGTATCATCTGTGAGCAGAAGGTGGGAGATTATCATCTGCAAACAGAAGGAGGTTGTCATTGGTGTAGCGCCCTCATAAGCCATGATCATGGCGCGAACCACCTCCGCTTGTTGTGTGTCTGCCTTGAAAAAATAGGAGGGTATCATCCACAAACAGAAGCTGGGAGATACCAGAGCCCATCGGCACACCTTTAGAGGGGTAAACTTCCCTTGTTCCTCGTCATCCTTTAACAAGTCAGAAAGACCATCAGCAATAAAGATGAACAAAAATAGAGAGAGGGTCACCTTTTCATAGATCACGCAACCGTGAGAATGAATCCAAGAGGGTGACATTAAATTTGACAGTGTATCTAACTGAGGTGACACAAGCACCAAAGATCTCATACGATTTTTGCACATGTACCAAATTGC
Organism: Triticum dicoccoides; assembly: GCF_002162155.2. NCBI lineage: Eukaryota > Viridiplantae > Streptophyta > Magnoliopsida > Poales > Poaceae > Triticum > Triticum dicoccoides. The sequence continues at coordinate 657,914,732 of NC_041385.1, forward strand.
CATGTGGTGGGTTTTTTTGTTTTGTTCCAATCACCTTCCCGCAACCAATTCTTTTTTTCTCCCACCCACATTTTTTGCACATACAACAAATTGCCCTGCGGTGGGTTGTATACAAGTAGTAGTGGTAGAATCAAAAGGTACTCGGTCCTTGCTATCCGCTAAAAGAATCAGTGCCCACGGCCTGGAGCAATAGAGAAGACATTTGCCCTCTCCGGCAATGGCTTGTTGTGTTGGGTGCATCGAGACATAGTGGTTCTCCAAGACGGCGTGGTCTCGCTCCTATTCGACACATTAGGTTATTTTTTGTTAGGTGTGGCAACTCTTATTTTTGTGATAGGCTTTAACAACATCACATAGCCTCAACTCAGGGACCTGATTGCTTTGAGATGAGGGGGGTTTAGATTTTCTTATGTGTCACTGACATGTGGGCCCCACATGTCAGTTAACGGTCAAACAAACGGTTCGTTTAGGAGTGGCCCTGACCTGTCATAAACCGGTTTAATTTCCTAGCAACGGGTGTTTTGGGTTTTTTGAAATAACCGACGCCAATTTTGATAGTTATTAGTCACAAACAAATTTTTAATAGTTTTTGGAACCATGACCAGAATTATGGTAGTTTTATACTATTCACTCACATCGTGGTTGTATACAAGTAGTAGTAGAATCAAAAGGTCCTCGATCCTTGCTATCCGTTAAAAGAATCAGTTCCCACTGCCTGGAGCAATAGAGAAGACATTTGCCCTCTCTAGCAATAGCTTGTTGTGTAGGGTGCAACGGGATATAATGGTTCTCCAAGTCGGCGTGGTCTTGCTCCTATTCGACACATTAGGTCGTCTTCTGTTAGGTGTGACAACTCTTGTTTTTGTGACCGGCTTCTAACGGGGGTGTTCACCCTTCATCTCAAGGTGTTCATTTTTACTTATATTTTGGTCTACTTGTTTAGTGTTCTTCCCACCACCTTATATCGATTCAGTCGTTTGGGCTTTAGGTATATAGCTTGACAGAAATATGTTTCGAAGTATAATCTGAAGGTTTATGTTCGATATGAAATCCGAAATGAAGAGGCCAAGGCGCACGCGGACTTGGCTCGAGCTGACCAATCTACGAGGGTGCCATGGGTCTCTCCTCCCTTCATCTCTCCTCCAAAGGAAAGGGCGGCTAGGGTACCCGTCCCCTATCGGCAGTGACGCTGATTTGCCTTGTCTTCGGTGGTTTTAGGGCCATGGTGACGCGGTGGATCCCGGTCCTTACCCGCTGGAGGGCTCTGTTTTTTTGTGTTTCTTTGAGTTTTTGTTAGGGTTTGTATCCTGCTCAGTAAAGCGAGACGGCGGCGGCTTCTTGAACGTGGAATAAGGTATTCCCCGCCTAGCCCCATTTCATGGTGTGTTTAGCATCGTTGAACGTGTGGAGGTGTGTCTTCAGCGGATATCGTGAGATTCGGTTAGTGGTTGTCTTTGGTGGATCTGCTCGGATCCGGTCTTCCTTTGTTTACGTCCTTGTGTCTTTTGGATCCTTCTGCTTTACGCTTCTCTTTATCGGCGGCGGTTGCTGTTCTGGTGCGCTAGTCATATGGGGCCTTAACACAATGAATTTCCGAGTGTTTATTACAACAAATTTTGCTCGGCTCCTACGAGGGAGGGGCGATGATGTGGCGCGCCTTCGACTCGCTTCAATGCTCGTAATCGTTGGTAGGTGGTCTACGGATCTGAATATAGTTTTATTATTTTCGACGTTCGCTATACTGCCATGATTGAAAATGAATAGATCGAAAGTTTTTTCATGAAATGAAAACAGGGTGCCACGGCCGGCAGTGTCCTGCAACCGTAAACAAGCTGCTGCATAGCCAAACAGGCATGTGCACCACACCACCACACATGGTAGGGTACGCCCTTGAGCGACTCCTAGAGCGGCGAGACCGATCTCCAGTGCGGCCGTTCCCACGTCTCTCCCTCCTCCATTTTCATTAGTACTGAAAGGTGTGTTCAGCCGCTTATTAGGTGCCCCGTGCGACATCTGGCATTGGAGCCTGATAAGGAGACGCCAGCGACAGCGAGAGGAGAGCCATCTGGCGAGACAAGTATGGCGCCGCTTGCTTGCCCGAGGGCGTCTGTTCCTGCACATGAGCTGAACGTGCAGTAGGCGTCTGGGACTGGGAGTATGTAGACACAAACGATAAGACAGTTAGACACTGCAGTGATGTGAATATAGGATTTGACCAGAGAGCAGTGTGGCAAAGTACGTTCGCGTAAAACCAGCTACATTTCTGTACTATCACATCGAAAACAATGGGCTCGCTTGGCCCGGCAGCAGGGCGTAAACCAGCTCGACCCCTGTCAGAGCATCTACAGCCGGCCTTCTCGCAACCGTCTCACGATCCGGCCGGACGGATAGTCATTAAGGGCATGTAAAATGGTACTATCTTAGAAGTGACATGTAGGATAAATGATGAAGTGGAGGAGAAAGAACTCGGAAGAAAAGGCTTGTCTTCTCTTATTTAAGATAAGACAAGAGATGATCTTTTAGTACAATATGTCTCACCACGTTTTTAGGAATAACTAGTTATTAAAGATAAGGCTAAGAAATGACCCATTATAGACATCTTTATTTGTCATCTCTAAATTACATGCAAGACTTAAGATAAGACTATCTTATCAACCATTGTACATGCCCTAACCAGTCTAAGAAATTTAACCTAGACGGATGCCTCAAACGTCCGGGTTGACCGGCACTCTCATATCCAGTCCAAATATGAAACGGATATGAGGCGTTCGGGCGCGTTCACCGACACTGCTGCAGGTCGTAACGGTCCCACGTGTAGCTATTGAAGCTCCCTCTTCTCTCATCGGTGTACCCAATTTTAGTCCCACATCACCGCGCGAGGCGGACGCCATCCGACTTAAATAGCCGCGCCGACAGATGGCGGCAAGCTTCTCTATTGTTGCATAGGTCAATCAATTCTCGCTGTGTGAACGAGATAACTTAGACACTAGATTGCATCTCATCAACTGATGATTGTTCATCTAGTGTCAAGTTCGTCTCGTTCATATACATTGACACCCCTACTACAATGATAGTGGATTTTTATTTAGTTCATTGAGTTGTATCAACACATTGTGATCAAAAAAAGTAATACTGACATGAATGTTTTCCTCGTCAAGGAAATTTATGGTGACAGTATATCTTCTTAACAAAGAATGCAATGATGTCATATACGTTTTGACAACCCCGCCGGCCCAAGACGGACCTGATGATCATCGTGCATGGCCCTGCACGTAATAGTTGTTTTAAAAATAAGATATGTGGTTGCAAATGATAAAATTTGAGGCTCGTCCGGTCACTGTCCACATGTGTGTCTGTAGACGTTTGAGGGCCCGAATTTACAGGTTTCAACGGTAGATGCTCTCTATTACTACCTCTGTCTCAAAATATAAGAATATTTTTAACACTACACTAGTGCCAAAAATGTTCTTATATTATGGGACGGATGAAGTAGTTAGCACACGCGCACCAGCCGGTTTCGTCCGACACTTAACCGTCAGACAGCGTCGCTCCATCAGACAGAATCTTGATTGACAATATTGGTTTGTTTGGCGCGAGCCAGATATTTCGCGCATAAGATTCGCCATGGATCCTCGTGGTTTTGCGCTGGATCATGTACCCACGGCCCTCTTCCTTTTTCTCCTTACCGCGATGTAGGAGTAGTACTCGAAGGGGAGATGCATGCATGATTGCATATCCATTTCGACCAATGGCGAGCTCGATTAAGATCGAGGAATGGTGGATAGGGACGTGGGAGCCTCGCTCTCGGAGATCGACCGGTAGGTCGGGGGAGGCCGCCCGCAGCCCTGTGCCGGCGGCATGCACAGAGCACAGTGGCCTCGATGAGCCTGTTCCCTGTCTATTGGTCCGTGGATTAAGGCCCTTGAATGCGTGAGCACCCAAGCCCAGCAGCGCAGTCCGCGTTAAGTACAATCAAGGCTGCACGTACGACTACGATCTAAACCCAATTGATGCCTCCATCTGAACGCGAGAAAGGCGCTCAGCAGTGATTAGTGGGCGAGGAACACATGCAGCACGCAGGCAGGCACTGCAGATAAGTGCGAATTGGTTTATCTAAAAGAAAGGTACATAAAATATGGTACTCCTATCCAGAAGATAATTAAGCTGCAAACAGGCCTGCAGCTTGGCGGGAGAAAATTAAGCTGCAGACACGCCTTGGGTACACAGTGCGCGCACTAACAAGAAACCATGGGCTGGCTGGTTTACAGCGGCTCGGGGAGCTGGCCATCCGTGGCATCTGAACAAGACTGCACGCAATGACAAAACACATTGCGTTCGTGAGACTCACTCAGGCTTAGCTTAGCTAGCTGTCTTCACACTGTTGGCCTTAATACGGTATGCAGTGCATGGCGCTGCTACTGTGCTAGTACATACGAGCCGAAGTCGATCTGAAGGCAACAGAAGAATAGGCCCAGTCGAATCCGGATGCTTCTGCCTTACGCTCCCAGCAAGTTCAGTGTATGATTGTATTGTATGCCCGTATGATCAGGCCGGGTCGACAGCACACGTCTATCTAGATTGGCGTGACGTGCTCGCTGGTTTCTCGATGGACCCGTACAGGGATGGAGACTGATAGAGGATTAGGTTCAGTCGCGATCCGTAATGGGAGGAGGGATCGAGGCTCTTTAGTCGTGTGATCAGTAGTAATTAACACTGATCACGATGACGACAAACTGGTGCCTGACAAGCAGAAAATGACGGTGCTAGGCAGTAAGCACCCGGCCAAAGGGCCGGACATCGCTCCCTGTTAGCACTCGTGGCAGAGGGAATCGGTTGTCAGTAAAAGACAATCACCGTCCGAGAGAGATCACCAAGCTTGATTGAGCTGCTCAGAAAAGCAGAGCTGCAAGAAAATTGAGCTACTGGCTAAAATTCAGGAACATTGATTGCCTCGTAAGCTGATGGAGCAATCGAGTCGAGTGGTGTCATCCCGTCCCGTTCCGTTGTGAAGGCGACGCTCGTTTGCTCCGTCCCGTTCGTTCGTTCTCCGGGGGAGCAACTCATCACGTGGCCGGTCGGACGAGCGACGGATGCCGACCTCCGGCACGAGATGGCCACAGCTCAACAACGACCGGCCGACCGCCGAGCGCGGTGGCCGACGGCAGACCAGACGCTCGCGCGGCAGCCTGCATGAACGTACGTGGCTGCTACCATGCCCGGACGATCGAGGTCGCGCCCGCACGCGGAGGTTCAGCTGAAGCATCACCTGCCCTTTTCGGCGCGATGGTTGGTCGGTCGGTCCCCTTGGCCTGGCCACGCCTCGTACTTCCGGACAAAATGATTGCGAGGTCGCAGGTCAGCCATGACGCGGATCGGCGGAGAGCAAGCAGCATCAGTGGAACGTCGCTGCCGGATGACTCGGCACTTCCAGCCTTTCCGGATTGGTGACGTGGAGATAAACTATAGAAGGAGAAGAAGAAAAAATATCTTGTTCGCACTGTTTCACGAGCCCAAGACGACAAAGCCCAGAGCCACAAGAGACCACGCTAAAATATCTTCTAGTCTCAGCGGGAAGCCACAGCGCTCGACCCCACTCATTCGTCAGCGGGGAACGCAAGCGGCACCCCGTCTTGTTTAGTCCCACCTCGCCTAGCGAGGGAGCGTTCGACCGGCTTAAATAGCCAGCTCCACCTTCCAACTCGCCGAGCTCAGTCACGCGAGCTTGTAACCCGAGTGGGGGCTTTGAGGTGGTGTGAACGCTGGTGCAGCGCTGTGGGCCTTGTTTGGGCTGTGCTACTGCTGGCCCGTCCGTTCCAAGTTGAGTAGTGGACTGCTGCGGCCTGTGCGAAAAAGCTGGGCCTCACGGGCCATAATGTGGCAGGCACAGCGTTAGGCTGGCCTCACAGAGCAGCGACAACTGCCCGCTTCCAACGGTGGAAGGATAACGGGCCGCTGCACACCTGGGCCGCTTGGGCCTCACAGCCTGCTCCAGCGAACCACCATTTTTTTTTATCCTGCTTGTGTGATCATTTTGAAATTCCTCACTCTTCTGCATCCTTATCTGCCTCCTATTTTTTTTACATACTACAAAAACATTTGCTAGTACCATTGAGACTTCATCATATTTTCAATCACACCATTTTGTCATTCTACATCCATCTGCAAACATATGACAATCCTCCCACAAACATGTTCACGTTTAAACCATACGTAGAATGCCTTGGATACAAGACACCAGAAAGCGAAAAACATGGAGATTGTCAGGGGTGGTAAGCAAAATGTCATCAAAAAAATGGTTTCTGATTGCCTACATATGCTGTGAGCAGAGACATGCATTTGATTGCGGTTACATATCATTGCCATGTTGGCTGTTAATAAAACAAATTGAACTAAAAATGCCTGAAAAAAGACTAGTGGTCTACATTTCAGCGAGTCTTGTGCCCTAGGGTTTTAGTTTTCCTAACATTTTCCTATTAGGAAGGTTTTAAATCGCCCAATCTTGTTTTTATTTTTTGAGCAGGCCGAATGATGCACATCATGTCGGATTACTATGGCACAGAGTTGATTGTTCCTTATACTGACAAGCACATCACGAATCTGAAGTCAAGCTTGAACAGGGATGCAACTAAAGAAGGCGATATGATTGAGACGGTTGCCTATTTCAAAGATATACAGAAGACAGATCCAGAATTCTTCTACAAGGTCAAGTATGATGCAGAAGACAAGGTTGAGAATATATTCTGGGTTGATGGACCAGCACGAAAAGCCTACAAAGAAGCCTATCATGATTGCATATGCTTTGACACGACATACATGACTAACATGTATAACATGCCGTTTGCCCCATTCATTGGGATAAATCGTCATGGGCAGGTGTTCATGTTGGGGTGTGGCTTTGTTAGGCAGGAGTTAGAGACAAGTTTTGATTGGTTATTTGGTACATTCCTTGAACCAATGGATGGTCTAGCACCAGACAACATAATCACTGACCAAGATTGGGCGATGGCACAATCCATTGAAAACATTTTACCTACTTCTGTGCATCGTCGATGTCGAAGAAAGCTCAGGAAAAACTTGGCGGCTTAGTTGGAAGGAACCTAGGATTGTCAAAAGATTTCAATGATATAGTTGACTTTAGCTTCACTCTAGGAGGATTTGAGACAAAATGGACAGGCTTCAAGGATAAGTGGCCTTTTATTGCTGGAACCCACTTTGATAAGTTGTATGAGTACCAGGCAACATGGGTGCCGTGTTACTTCAAACACCGGTTTTTTCCCTTCTTGCAGTCTACCCAGCGAAGCGAAGGTTTTAATGCAGTTCTTAAGCGTTATGTGAACCCGCACAACACTGTGTTGAACTTTGTTAAGCAGTATGAGAAAATACAGACACATGTGCTTGTCCGTGAGGGCGGAAATGACTATAGGACAGACCACTTGGACGTTGAGTTGTGGTCTGATTTCCCAATCGAGAAACAAGCCTATGAAGCCTACACTAGGGACATTTACCTCAAGTTCCGAACCGAGTTCGAACTAATTGGGAAATACAATGTCCGTCCGCATGGTGCTAGTTTGTTTGAGCTTTACCCAAACAGAGAAGGATGGGTTGCTAATTATGGTTCTATAAGCTATTATGTGACAGCAGAAGTCGAAGCTGGTGACTACAAATGTGACTGTTGCAAGATGTCCAAAGATGGAATGTTGTGTTGCCATATTTTGAAAATCTTTACACACATTGGTGTCGATGCAATTCGTGCCCAATACATACTGAGAAGGTGGACACATCAAGCAATACCAGGTGTTGCACCTTCTATTGAGGCAGAGCCGGATGAGATGCCACCGCAATCGAAGAAGCTAGTCCGTCAAGCGTACTTGTCAATGGATTTTGCTAGTCTAGCTCGAGTTGCTTCTGGGTCAGATGCTGGTGCGGCAATTTTGAGGAAGCACATGAGGGCGGCGCGTACAGAGCTTAATCATTTCAACAAGACCAAGAAAAAACAAAAGGTAACTGCTCTGCCCATGGCTGGTCCTGCACCACCTCAGAGTCGTGGTACGGCACACCCTGGTCACATACCACCAACTACCACTGGTCCTATGGTAGCCAATTCAGCTGCTCCAGCAACACCAGGCTCAGGGTGGTCTACGCCAATTGCAGGGGTTCCTAAGGATCCACCTAAATCAACAACTAAAGGTCATGCGAAAAGTAAACGGTTGCAGTCAGCACTGGAGTTGCATCCGAAGAGGAAGAACAAATGCTCCTTATGCGATTCATCTGAACACAATGCAGCAAATTGCCCTGGTCGTTTGGTTTGAAGAAGGAAAAACAGAGGACAGCAACTAGATTCCTGTCTTGGTGTTTGGGGCAAACTCTTCCTAAATCAAGAACTAGATTCATGTCTTCTTCTGCAATTACCATAGATAATATCCCCCCCCACCCCATGTTAGGCAACTCATATATGGGTGTTAGACAATTTAAGCTTGGATGTCAGGCAACTCTTGTGCCTTATGAGCTGTAATATTTAATTTTTGTGACCTTTGTACTAATTCCTGTCTTGGTGTTTGGGGCTTTGATTCCTTCTTTTTTCAAGACAATAAGTTGGACAATAACTTGACAGTGTAAAATTTTTTAAAAAGGTACTACAAACTATCTTATTAATGCTAAAGAAATATATGCTGCTGTGTGACAAACCTCAACCAAGTCAAAGCTTCAAAATAGCCTGCCATGGTGCTTTGTTGGCAACTGTGTTAATTAAAGAACTTGTGATGTTCTTCTTGATGTTGGGGATGTCTTTCGGACCGAAGTTTGGCAAGTTCCTCGCTTCCCACACACTCGCTATTGTCGAAGTGAAAATGCCACAATCATAACTTGCAAAAACATATAGAAAACATGGGTGTAAACTTCTGACCATTTTATGAAAAGCATATATAGAAGCACAAAGAAGTCATGTTTCTGTGATGGAGACAGTGCAACGATGAAAGGAACTCACTCATTATCTTGTTTTGGAACATCAATTTCCTTCAAGCGAAAATCATCCAAGCTTATGCGTGATTCATGGTAGTGCTGGTCCCACAATGAACGCATTGTTGCAGCAATCAATCTAGCATTGTCGTCAAGAGTTTTGCTCTGTGCCAGGCTCCTCCATGAATCAAACACCTCAAACCTGCGGTCCCTAATATTGACATTGAAAAGCCAGTAGTGGTTCGCTGATACACGATTTGCTCTGTCTAGATTCTCTAGAATAGGGAACATGATCTGCATGACAAGTGTGTGATCAAATAAAAAAGAGCAAGTCAGGAAACATTTTGTTATATATATGCCAAATGTAAACAAGACAACAACATTGTACTTGGTACTGACCATATCCTTCCGATCCAAATGATTTGATTTGTTGAATTTGGCATTTATCTCTTGAGTGTTCCAAATCATTTGCTGAAGCCTTGTCTGCCATAATTATGAAGAATAAAATAAAATAAAAATGCAAATGCACATCGTAAGAGGGCAACTTGTTTGTTAAGGTTCTAGCAAAATGGAGCTAGTGGCCAGTTTTTGTTGAGCTTGTTGGTATTGTGGGCAACTTGTTAGTAAAGGTCTAGCAAAAAATGGGAGGGAGTCAGTTTTTTTCAATCTGAGGGGTTTTTGGATATCCTAAGAAAATTGACTGGTGTATGTAAAGATAATAAGAAAGGGGTTATAGCAATTCTTACAAAAGAAAGGGGTTATAGCAATTTATAGCAATTTTTGTTTACTTCTAGAAATTCTTACAAAATGCAAAAAAAGAAAGGAGTTATAGCAATTTATAATGAAAAAAAGTTGGTTTAAGTGGAAAAATGGTGCTCAAACTGCTTAAGAGCAAAAAGTGGTAGTTTTACCAGCGAAAGAAGAGAAAGAGGTTATGTACCGAAAATCTGACGGTTATGATTATCTTCTTGGAATTTGCAGGCAAGTCCCGCATTATAGCGTTGATGATTAGTTCGAATACGTGCGACTTGACATGACCGGTCTTCTTCATTGAGTCAGCGAGTTCTCTGAGTGAAACATGGTAACCGTCGTAATCAACAATAGTAGGACTGCATGAAAAAAAGGAACTCATACAAGTCATATAGAGTATGGGTAATTAGGTGTAGTAAAGAACAAAAACTACATAAGAATTGTGATTTCACTATCCCTTTTAGCTGCCTATGTTTCAACCATATATGGTGTACAGAAAAGTTGCCTACAGTTTACACATCACTTGCCTAGAATTTTGGTTGGTGTTTGCCTGCAACATATATTTGTTTGCTTGCCTTCCCGTAAATAAAAAGGGATAGTGAGTGTAAGACAGACAGTGATAGCACTGTACCTCATTGTTGGAAATATGCCCTAGAGGCAATAATAAAAGGATTATTATTATATTTCCTTGTTCATGATAATTGTCTTTTATTCATGCTATAATTGTATTATCCGGAAATCGTAATACACGTGTGAATACATAGACCACAATACGTCCCTAGTAAGCCTCTAGTTGACTAGCTCGTTGGTCAACAGATAGTCATGGTTTCCTGACTATGGACATTAGATGTCGTTGACAAGGGATCACATCATTAGGAGAATGATGTGATGGACAAGACCCATTCCTAAGCATAGCACAAGATCGTTTAGTTCGTTTTGCTAGAGCTTTTTCAATGTCAAGTATCTCTTCCTTAGACCATGAGATCGTGTAACTCCCGGATACCGTAGGAGTGCTTTGGGTGTACCAAACATCACAACGTAACTGGGTGACTATAAAGGTGCACTACAGGTATCTCCGAAAGTGTCTGTTGGGTTGACACGGATCGAGACTGGGATTTGTCACTCTGCATAACGGAGAGGTATCACTGGGCCCACTCGGTAGTGCATCATCATAATGAGCTCAAAGTGACCAAGTGTTTGGTCACGGGATCATGCATTACGGTACGAGTAAAGTGACTTGCCGGTAACGAGACTGAACGAGGTATTGGGATACCGACGATCGAGTCTCGGGCAAGTAACATACCGTCTGACAAAGGGAATAGTATACGGGGTTGCTTGAACCCTCGACATCGTGGTTCATGCGATGAGATCATCGAGGAGTATGTGGGAGCCAACATGGGTGTCCAGATCCCGCTGTTGGTTATTGACCGGAGAGCTGTCTCGGTCATGTCTGCATGTCTCCCGAACCCGTAGGGTCTACACACTTAAGGTTCGGTGACTCTAGGGTTGTATGAATATGAGTATGCAGTAAACCGAATGTTGTTCGGAGTCCCGGATGAGATCCCGGACGTCACGAGGAGTTCCGGAATGGTCCGGAGGTAAAGAAAACTATATAGGAAGTGCTGTTTTGGCCATCGGGAAAGTTTCGGGGTCACCCGGTATTGTATCGGGACCACCGGAAGGGTCCCGGGGGTCCACCCGGTGGGGCCACCTATCCCGGAGGGCCCCGTGGGCTGAAGTGGGAGGGGAACCAGCCCCTAGTGTGCTGGTGCGCCCCCTTGGCCCCCCCTGCGCCTAGGGTTGGAAACCCTAGGTGGGGGGGGGGGCGCACCACTTGCCTTGGGGGGCACTCCACCCCCCTGGCCGCCGCCCCTTGGGAGATTGCATCTCCCAGGGCCGGCGCCCCCCCTGGAGGCCTATATAAAGGAGGGCAGGGGGGAGGGCAGCCGCGCCCAAGTCTTGGCGCCTCCCTCCCCCTGCTACACCTCGTCCTCCTCCCGCAGCAGCTTGGCGAAGCCCTGCCGGAGTTCTGCTGCATCCACCACCACGCCGTCGTGCTGCTGGATCATCATCAACCTCTCCTTCCCCCTTGCTGGATCAAGATGGAGGAAACGTCACGCTGACCGTACGTGTGTTGAACGCGGAGGTGCCGTCCATTCGGCGCTAGGATCTCTGGTGATAGGATCACGACGAGTACGACTACTTCAACCCCGTTTTTTTGAACGCTTCCGCTCGCGATCTACAAAGTGGTATGTAGATGCATCTCTCCTTTCACTCGTTGCTTAGATGAACTCATAGATGGATCTTGGTGAAACCGTAGGAAAAATTTTATTTTCTGCAGCGTTCCCCAACAGTGGCATCATGAGCTAGGTCTATGCGTAGTTCTCTATTGCATGAGTAGAACACAATTTTGTTGTGGGCATAGATCTTGTCAACTTGCTTGCCGCTACTAGTCTTTTCTTGCTTCAGCGGTATTGTGGGATGAAGCGGCCCGGACCGACCTTACACGTACGCTTACGTGAGACAGGTTCCACCGACTGACATGCACTAGTTGCATAAGGTGGCTAGCGGGTGTCTGTCTCTCCTACTTTAGTTGGAGCGGATTAGATGAAAAGGGTCCTTATGAAGGGTAAATAGAAGTTGACAAAATCACGTTGTGGTTATTCGTAGGTAAGAAAATGTTCTTGCTAGAACCCAATTGCAGCCACGTAAAAGATGCAACAACAATTAGAGGACGTCTAACTTGTTTTTGCAGCAATTGTCATGTGATGTGATATGGCCAGAAGTTGTGATGAATGATGAATGATATATTGTGATGTATGAGATCATGCTCTTGTAATAGGAATCACGACTTGCATGTCGATGAGTATGACAACCGGCAGGAGCCATAGGAGTTGTCTTTATTTTTTTGTATGACCTGCGTGTCATTGAAGAACACCATGTAAATTACTTTACTTTATTGCTAAACGCGTTAGCCATAGAAGTAGAAGTAGTCGTTGGCGTGACAACTTCATGAAGACACAATGATGGAGATCATGATGATGGAGATCATGGTGTCATGCCGGTGACGAAGATGATCATGGAGCCCCGAAGATGGAGATCGAAGGAGCTATATGATATTGGCCATATCATGTCACTACTATATAATTGCATGTGATGTTTATTATGTTTTATGCATCTTGTTTACTTAGAATGGCGGTAGTAAATAAGATGATCCTTTATAATAATTTCAAGAAAGTGTTCCCCCTAACTGTGCACCGTTGCTAAAGTTCGTCGTTTCGAAGCACCACGTGATGATCGGGTGTGATAGATCCTTACGTTCACATACAACGGGTGTAAGATAGATTTACACATGCAGAACACTTAGGGTTAACTTGACAAGCCTAGCATGTACAGACATGGCCTCGGAACACAGTGACCGAAAGGTCGAACATGAGTCGTATGGAAGATACGATCAACATGGAGATGTTCACCGATGATGACTAGTCCGTCTCACGTGATGATCGGACACGGCCTAGTCGACTCGGATCGTGTAACACTTAGATGACTAGAGGGATGTCTAATCTGAGTGGGAGTTCATTAAATAATTTGATTAGATGAACTTAATTATCATGAACTTAGTCTAAAACTTTTGCAAAATATGTCTTGTAGATCAAATGGCCAACGCTCATGTCAACATGAACTTCAACGCGTTCCTAGAGAAAACCAAGCTGAAAGATGATGGCAACAACTATTCGGACTGGGTCCGGAACCTGAGGATCATCCTCATAGCAGCCAAGAAAGATTATGTCCTAGATGCACCGCTAGGTGAAGCACCCATCCCAGAGAACCAAGACGTTATGAACACTTGGCAATCACGTGCTGATGATTACTCCCTCGTTCAGTGCGGCATGCTTTACAGCTTAGAACCGGGGCTCCAAAAGCGTTTTGAGAAGCACGGAGCATATGAGATGTTCGAGGAGCTGAAAATGGTTTTCCAAGCTCATGCCCGGGTCGAGAGATATGAAGTCTCCGACAAGTTCTATAGTTGTAAGATGGAGGAAAACAGTTCTGTCAGTGAGCACATACTCAAAATGTCTGGGTTGCACAACCGCCTGTCCCAGCTGGAGATCAACCTCCCGGACGAGGCGGTCGTTGACAGAATCCTTCAGTCGCTCCCACCGAGCTACAAGAGCTTTGTGTTGAACTACAATATGCAGGGGATGGTGAAGACCATTCCTGAAGTATTCTCAATGCTGAAGTCAGCAGAGGTTGAAATCAAGAAAGAACATCAAGTGTTGATGGTCAATAAGACCACTAAGTTCAAGAAAGGCAAGGGTAAGAAGAACTTCAAGAAGGACGGCAAAGATGTTGCCGCACCCGGTAAGCCAGTTGCCGGGAAGAAGTCAAAGAATGGACCCAAGCCTGAGACTGAGTGCTTTTATTACAAGGGGAAGGGTCACTGGAAGCGGAACTGCCCCAAATACTTAGCGGACAAGAAGGCCGGCAACACTAAAGGTATATTTGATATACATGTAATTGATGTGTACCTTACCAGTACTCGTAGTAACTCTTGGGTATTTGATATCGGTGCCGTTGCTCACATTTGTAACTCACAACAGGAGCTGCATAATAAGCGGAGACTGGCGAAGGACGAGGTGACGATGCGCGTCGGGAATGGTTCCAAGGTCGATGTGATCGCCGTCGGCACGCTACCTCTACATTTACCTACTGGATTAGTTTTAAACCTCAATAATTGTTATTTAGTGCCAAGTTTGAGCATGAACATTGTATCTGGATCTCGTTTGATACGAGATGGCTACTCATTTAAATCCGAGAATAATGGTTGTTCTATTTATATGAGAGATATGTTTTATGGTCATGCCCCGATGGTCAATGGTTTATTCTTAATGAATCTCGAATGTAATGTTACACATGTGAATACCAAAAGATGTAAAGTTGATAACAATAGTCCCACATACTTGTGGCACTGCCGCCTTGGTCACATTGGTGTCAAGCACATGAAGAAGCTCCATGCTGATGGACTTTTAGAGTCTCTCGATTATGAATCATTTGACACATGCGAACCATGCCTCATGGGCAAAATGACCAAGACTCCGTTCTCCGGAACAATGGAGCGAGCAACCAACTTGTTGGAAATCATACATACCGATGTGTGCGGTCCAATGAGCGTTGAGGCTCGCGGAGGATATCATTATGTTCTCACTCTCACTGATGACTTGAGTAGATATGGGTATGTCTACTTGATGAAACACAAGTCTGAGACCTTTGAAAAGTTCAAGGAATTTCAGTATGAAGTAGAGAATCAACGTGACCGAAAGATAAAATTCTTACGATCGGATCGTGGAGGAGAATATTTAAGTCACGAATTTGGTACACACTTAAGAAAATGTGGAATCGTTTCACAACTCACGTCGCCTGGAACACCTCAGCGTAACGGTGTGTCTGAACATCGTAATCGCACTCTATTGGATATGGTGCGATCTATGATGTCTCTTACCGATTTACCGCTATCATTTTGGGGATATGCTCTAGAGACAGCTACATTCACTTTAAATAGGGCACCGTCTAAATCCGTTGAGACGACACCATATGAATTATGGTTTGGGAAGAAACCTAAGCTGTCGTTTCTAAAAGTTTGGGGATGCGATGCTTATGTCAAGAAACTTCAACCTGAAAAGCTCGAACCCAAGTCGGAAAAATGTGTCTTCATAGGATACCCTAAGGAAACCATTGGGTATACCTTCTACTTAAGATCCGAGGGCAAGATCTTTGTTGCCAAGAACGGATCCTTTCTGGAAAAAGAGTTTCTCTCGAAAGGAGTAAGTGGGAGGAAAGTAGAACTCGATGAAGTACTACCTCTTGAACCGGAAAGTAGTGCAACTCAGGAAAACGTTCATGTGGTGCCTACACCGACTGGAGAGGAAATTAATGATGATGATCAAGGTACTTCTGATCAAGTTGCTACTGAACTTCGTAGGTCCACAAGGACACGTTCCACACCAGAGTGGTATGGCAACCCTGTCCTGGAAATCATGTTGTTAGACAACGGTGAACCTTCAAACTATGAAGAAGCGATGGCGGGCCCAGATTCCAACAAATGGCTAGAATCCATGCAATCCGAGATAGAATCCATGTATGAAAACAAAGTATGGACTTTGACTGAGTTGCCCGATGATCGGCAAGCGATAGAAAACAAATGGATCTTTAAGAAGAAGACGGACGCGGATGGTAATGCCACCATCTATAAAGCTCGACTTGTCGCTAAGGGTTATCGGCAAGTTCAAGGGATTGACTACGATGAGACTTTATCTCCCATAGCGAAGCTTAAGTCCATCCGAATCATGTTAGCAATTGCCGCATACTATGATTATGAGATATGGCAGATGGACGTCAAAACGGCATTCCTTAACGGGCATCTTAAGGAAGAACTGTATATGATGCAGCCGGAGGGTTTTGTCGATCCTAAGAATGCTAACAAAGTATGCAAGCTCCAGCGATCCATTTATGGGCTGGTGCAAGCATCTCGGAGTTGGAACATTCGTTTTGATGAGATGATCAAAGCGTTTGGGTTTATGCAGACTTATGGAGAAGCCTGCGTTTACAAGAAAGTGAGTGGGAGCTCTGTAGCATCTCTCATATTATATGTAGATGACATACTTTTGATGGGAAATGATATAGAATTCTTGGACATCATTAAGGCCTACTTGAATAAGTGTTTTTCAATGAAGGACCTTGGAGAAGCTGCTTACATATTAGGCATCAAGATCTATAGGGATAGATCGAGACGCCTCATAGGTCTTTCACAAAGCACATACCTTGATAAGATTTTGAAGAAGTTCAAAATGGATCAGTCCAAGAAAGGGTTCTTGCCTGTACTACAAGGTGTGAGATTGAGCTCGGCTCAATGCCCGACCACGGCAAAAGATAAAGAAGAGATGAGCGTCATCCCCTATGCCTCAGCCATAGGATCTATTATGTATGCCATGTTGTGTACCAGACCTGATGTAAACCTTGCCGTAAGTTTGGTAGGAAGGTACCAAAGTAATCCCGGCAAGGAACACTGGACAGCGGTCAAGAATATCCTGAAGTACCTGAAAAGGACAAATGACATGTTTCTCATTTATGGAGGTGACGAAGAGCTCGTCGTAAAGGGTTACGTCGACGCTAGCTTCGACACATATCTGGATGACTCTAAGTCACAAACCGGATACGTGTATATGTTGAATGGTGGAGCAGTAAGCTGGTGCAGCTGCAAGCAGAGCGTCGTGGCGGGATCTACATGTGAAGCGGAGTACATGGCAGCCTTGGAGGTAGCGCATGAAGCAATTTGGGTGAAGGAGTTCATCACCGACCTAGGAGTCATACCCAATGCGTCGGGGCCGATCAAACTCTTCTGTGACAACACTGGAGCTATTGCCCTTGCCAAGGAGCCCAGGTTTCACAAGAAGACCAGGCACATCAAGCGTCGCTTCAACTCCATCCGTGAAAATGTTCAAGATGGAGACATAGATATTTGCAAAGTACATACGGATCTGAATGTCGCAGATCGGTTGACTAAATCTCTCTCGCGAGCAAAACATGATCAACACCAGAACTCTATGGGTGTTCGATTCATCACAATATAACTAGATTATTGACTCTAGTGCAAGTGGGAGACTGTTGGAAATATGCCCTAGAGGCAATAATAAAAGGATTATTATTATATTTCCTTGTTCATGATAATTGTCTTTTATTCATGCTATAATTGTATTATCCGGAAATCATAATACACATGTGAATACATAGACCACAATACGTCCCTAGTAAGCCTCTAGTTGACTAGCTCGTTGGTCAACAGATAGTCATGGTTTCCTGACTATGGACATTAGATGTCGTTGACAACGGGATCACATCATTAGGAGAATGATGTGATGGACAAGACCCATTCCTAAGCATAGCACAAGATCGTTTAGTTCGTTTTGCTAGAGCTTTTTCAATGTCAAGTATCTCTTCCTTAGACCATGAGATCGTGTAACTCCCGGATACCGTAGGAGTGCTTTGGGTGTACCAAACGTCACAACGTAACTGGGTGACTATAAAGGTGCACTACAGGTATCTCCGAAAGTGTCTGTTGGCTTGACACGGATCGAGACTGGGATTTGTCACTCCGCATAACGGAGAGGTATCACTGGGCCCACTCGGTAGTGCATCATCATAATGAGCTCAAAGTGACCAAGTGTCTGGTCATGGGATCATGCATTACGGTACGAGTAAAGTGACTTGCCGGTAACAAGACTGAATGAGGTATTGGGATACCGATGATCGAGTCTCGGGCAAGTAACATACCGTCTGACAAAGGGAATAGTATACGGGGTTGCTTGAACCCTCGACATCGTGGTTCATCCGATGAGATCATCGAGGAGTATGTGGGAGCCAACATGGGTATCCAAATCCCGCTGTTGGTTATTGACCGGAGAGCTGTCTCGGTCATGTCTGCATGTCTCCCGAACCCGTAGGGTCTACACACTTAAGGTTCGGTGACGCTAGGGTTGTATGAATATGAGTATGTAGCAAACCAAATGTTGTTCGGAGTCCCGGATGAGATCCTGAACGTCACGAGGAGTTCCAGAATGGTCCGGAGGTAAAGAAAACTATATAGGAAGTGCTGTTTCGGCCATCGGGAAAGTTTCGGGGTCACCCGGTATTGTACCGGGACCACCGGAAGGGTCCCGGGGGTCCACCGGGTGGGGCCACCTATCCCGGAGGGCCCCGTGGGCTGAAGTGGGAGGGGAACCAGCCCCTAGTGGGCTGGTGCGCCCCCCTTGGCCCCCCCTGCGCCTAGGGTTGGAAACCCTAGGTGGGGGGGGCGCACCACTTGCCTTGGGGGGCACTCCACCCCCCTGGCCGCCGCCCCCTTGGGAGATTGCATATCCCAGGGCCGGCGCCCCCCCTGGGGGCCTATATAAAGGAGGGAAGGGGGGAGGGCAGCCGCGCCCAAGTCTTGGCGCCTCCCTCCCCCTGCTACACCTCGTCCTCCTCCCACAGCAGCTTGGCGAAGCCCTGCCGGAGTTCTGCTGCATCCACCACCACGCCGTCGTGCTGCTGGATCATCATCAACCTCTCCTTCCCCCTTGCTGGATCAAGACGGAGGAGACGTCATGCTGACCGCACGTGTGTTGAACGCGGAGGTGCCGTCCGTTCGGCGCTAGGATCTCCGGTGATAGGATCACGACGAGTACGACTACTTCAACCCCGTTTTTTTGAATGCTTCCGCTCGCGATCTACAAAGTGGTATGTAGATGCATCTCCCCTTTCACTCGTTGCTTAGATGAACTCATAGATGGATCTTGGTGAAACCGTAGGAATTTTTTTATTTTCTGCAACGTTCCCCAACACTCATGTCTTCAAGTCCAGACTCTTCCTCACTCAATCTTGCGTGTAGAAGGACTGCAGCATACATCCTGTTTACTACTGGGGTGCAGTGAGAAAGCCTATTCTCGTTGTAATCCACAAAAGGTGACCTCTTGCATGCTGGTGGCTTGATGATGCGTCTCTCAAATTTGTTCGTGATTTCTCCCGAGCTGCTACTAGAACCAAATTCTCCATCCTTCCAACATGTTTTCTCTGGCGTTTGGAAGTTGGTAGGTGATAAGTTCTCCATGCTATATTGTGTCCTTCTGCCTTGAGCCCTTTTCTCTGCTTCTTCACACGCTAAGTCAATTTCTTCTAAGTCCCAAAGCAAATCATCATCAGGGATTTCGATGACCATGGATGTTTTTTCCTTTGCTTCCGGGTACATGTCAACAATGCTTCTGCTTGCCCTGTTGATTTGCTGTGACAGTTGAACTTCCAACACACCTTCATCAGGGATTTCGATGACCACGGGTGTTTTCCCCTTTGCTTCAGGACACATGTCAACATTGCCACTGCTTGCCCCGATGAGTTGCTTTGACAGTTGAACTTCCAACACACCTTCATCAATGCTTGTTCCCGGAATATCAACAGACCCCAACTCATAACCATTTGGTTGGCAACAGTCATTGAAAATCCCTGCAGGCCTTGCCAATTCTTCAACCATGCTTGATCCAAAAATTTCATCAAGCCCTATACTGAAAGGAGGTGCAGGGCAATATTCATCCCACGAGCTTTGCGGCCTTTGAGCATGTGTTTGATCAGGTGCATCATGATCTTGGTGTGCAACTGGTATTTCTGGTTGTTGGCATCCACTATCCCCCATGCCCATGGTACTGCCCAGCTGACCTTGATCCAACTTGCTGCTTGTAACAATGCACTTTGTACGGATATCATCGATTTTTGTTGCTTCACTCAATTCTACCCTAGACATTTCTGGTGGCTGGTTTTCCTTGTTTACTGTTGTTCTTGTAATCTCTTTTCCTTCTTCTCGATGGCATGTTGTTTTTGTTGGCCACAACCATTGAGATCCCCAAGTGTTTCCCTCTTGTGTACCATTGCTGCATGATGCTTAGTGCTTGGTGACTTCTTCAAAATTATAATTGGGGCAGAGGCAGGTTGTTTCACTGTAACCTTTGTTTGAATGTGCCCCTCACTGGCCTCATTATTGCCCTTACTTGCCAAAACTGGAAGGAGTGTTTCATTTGCAGTTTGCTCCACTATATGTGTGTGAATTTCCCTTACGTGTTCCTTTCCTCCATCATAAGGTTTGTTTTGAACCCCGTTTGCTGTAACAAGTGGGCCAACTGACTTCCCAGGCAGACTTGCCTGTATGTGGCAATGAGTTGCACTACTCTTGTTCTGCATTGCCCAGTCTGCATTGGTACTTGCCTGCAACTGCTTTACATATGATTCCTTTGCATCAACAGACAATTTCCTTGCATCTGGTCCTGAGTTTCTTGAATGTGCAACTGGGTCCTCCCTTAGCATGCTTGGTTTGCTTGAATGATCGAACCCAGGGGTTGTCTTGCTGTTGGTCATGGTTGCTTGCAATTCAAAGGTGGTTACCTGATTCTCTACTGTAGTTGCCTCCTGAGTTATACCCACCTGCCTGGTTCCTGACATTTGCATGCTTTGACCTCTTGCTTCATTCCTACTCATGTAGTCAGCTCCCAGCTGATCCAAAACATCACATGTTACAACGGTTGGTTGATCTATGAAGGTCACCTTCCTTTGCTTCTTAGGTGGCTTTGGTGGGCGGCCTTTTGCTGCTGCTACAACGACTTGATGCACAGGTCCGGCTGCTGTGGCCGTGTGACTTAAACCACAAACTTGTTGCATTAGTTCGATTCGTGTCTTCCGAGGGCAGATATCTTCCAGTCTGAATTCAAATGTTTTCTTAAATTCCAGACTGTCAATCAGCTCTTTAAAAATCCGTTTCATTTCCCAACCAACAGGTAAACCATATGACACATAGGCAACTTCCAGTATCGGGATGTCAGGAGGGGTGCCCTCCTTTCTGACATCTAGCTTGACAAGATCAAACAACGAAAATGGTTCTGGGCTTTCAATCTCTTGACTGTTTTGTTTCCTCTTAATCCAATACTGCATAGATGCACCCTCTTCGCTTTCGGAGTCGTTTTCAGCTGGCTCATGACTCCCATCCTTGGCCCGATCTTCATTAGTGCCACCACTATGACCTCTGCCAGTGGTCTGGTCACCAGACCCCCCATTCCCGCCACCACCATCGTTGCCATCGTCGCCCTCCTTATCCTCCTCATGTTTGTTCACGTCATCCTCCTCATCTTCTTCTTTGTCCCCATCTTCATCCTCCTTCTCATCTTCCGTCTCAAGGTCTCCAACATCTACCTCTCCTTCCTCCCGTCGTGTTTCTTCTTGCTCATCCTCCTGGTCCTGGACATCATCGCCGCCACTATTGGTCTCTCCATGCATGTTCCCATTACCATCATCATCATCGCTGTCGGAGTCACCTTAAACGTCGTCTGATTCTTCACTCTCGTCTTCGTGGCCATCGTCCGTGTCTCTCCCCGACTGGTAAGATTCTTCATCACTGGGAAGTGTGTGGGGGTCATTTCCACCGGCTTCGCGCCTTTCCCTTGAACGTGAACTGCTTGGACGATCAACATTGTCAGCTTCTGGCACGCTAGTTGTGCCAACATCGTCGTCAAGTTTCCCAATTCCCTGTACGAGCTTGCCCATTGAGTGTGATATTTCAAAACATATTTCATGCACCATCCCGACAAGCTTCTTTTGTTTCTGCGCACACCAAAAGAGAGAGAGAGAGGACATTGGGGTCACATATATTAGAACAGGTACAAAAAATACAAGCGAAAAGAGGAATGTATAAGGCAACTCACATTTGAGTCATATGAGTTGGGGAGCCTTGCTGCCATGAACTTTGTGACGTGATCAAGACTGCCAAATAAGCTTTCATCAGCAAAACGAGCGAACTCGGTCTTGAGCTATAATTTGAAGTGTGAGAAAAATGCAAACAAAAAGAAAAGGCAAAAAAGGGGAAAAACCTGGTGAGTATGCAACCATCTCTACTCAAGCTATTTGTGAGTTACCAAGCATTAAATGTGTGGTTGCCTGAAAGTATAAGTCTGTATTGCCTATGATTGGTTTAACAAAATAACAACACATGTTTTGCCTAGGGATAACACACATCTGGTGAGTTGCTTAGGAAAAAAAAAGTGGTTGCCTAGTTAATGATAGTGTGTTGCCTGATAGTTGCTTGGCAAGTTGCCTGACTTCTATATGACCTCCTTACAAAACTGAAAGAAAACTAAAGTGACTGAATGATCGTGTGCTTCACAAACATAAGAGGAAACTTACCCGCAACTTGCCAAACTCCCCCCGACCCTTTTTGTCCTTCTTAATGACCTTGGAAATAAGATCAGAATCCCAAACCGATGCTCTTGGAACCGTGCTTGCGGTCGGTTCGTCCACATCCAATGAGTCCAGGTATAGCAGCTACATGAGGCAAATCAAAAACAAAAAGGAAAAATGAGTAGATGAACAACAAGAACAGGAAGATGAAAAACTATGAAAAAAGGACAAAGAGCAAGATAGACTTACAACTAAATGCATGACGCAACAGCAGACTGCGTTTTTATCACCTGCTCCCGCGAATGTCAATTTTAATTGATCAACTACAAACCGGCATACATTCGTCTCTGTTATCGCATCCACATGCATCACAGCAGGAAAACACCGTGGGGATATGTTCAAACTTGTGGTAGGAGCAAGGAAACAGGAGAAGGCGACCGCCAACCAAGCACGCAGGAAATTGTTATCTGCTGCCCCAGCCATATCCTTGATCATTTTGCACCAAGATGTTAGTGTTGGTGAGCCTTTCGTATTGATCTTGAAGATTTTGTACATTTTGGATGTGTAATCTGCTCTATTCTCATAGCAAACCTTCCTCCCCTTGTTTGGCAGACCCCATATCTTGTGAACACTTGCTGCATCTACTGGAATCTTGCCCCTCTCTGGGATGACAAGTTGGGAAATTTCAGGGTCATAATGCTTCATAGCCCACTGACTTAAGTCTCCTGGCATGCTACATGTTGCAATCTGCAACAGACCTCCAAACTCAATTCGAATTACCTCGTCCTTCTGAAATTGCACTAAATCTTTGTTTAGTTTGAACAACCTTGCTGGTGATGCCCTGTTCCTGCGACCCTACAAGTGTGTAAAAATGGGCCAAGTTAAACTTTGTGTGACAGAAATTAGCAAGTATCAATATTGTTTCCATGATGATGCGATGTTTGTCCTATACAGAATACCATCATTTGTTCTTACAACTTTAACATGCTCAAAACTGCTAGTGACCTTGCTTACGCACGATTTAACAGCCAAAAAACATACCTAGAATTGCTAAAAAATAACATATTCATCTCACAACTTCTAAAAAGAACGCACAAAATCCATACTGCCTTGAAAAAAATGGAATCTGAAAACTACGATTCATGATGCATGAATACCTCATTTCCGCATGTTTTTGGCGTTTTGGCTTTGATTCACCCTCCTCTGGGACCTCCTTGCCTTCTGAATCATCATCTTGTGCACTGGCATTGCTGTCTATGTCTGGCGGGCGATTCCCACGACAAATTATTCCTTTTGTGCGCATACGTTTGTAGCCAATCATAGTTGGGTTCTGTTGCTGTAGTGAGTGTGCCTGCATTGGGGGGAAATGTGTTCATCTGTTTCACATTGGAAAAGGTCACGGAACTCGAACATGGCAAACATGACAGACACTCCACCATGCCACGCTCAGAGCTCTTACCTCTGCTCCTCGTACACCCTCTTGGTTTGCTTGTAAACCCTGACCATCACTTTTCTTCCTTGCCTCGGACATTTTGGACACTGCAAACACATAATACAGTATTTTCAGGTTGCTAATAAAAAAGGGACTTCACTACTTGTAACACTGTAGGTTGCTCATAACACATGAAAAAGACATTTCCTAGAGCTCACTGATGAACCATTAAAGCAACACAAACTTGATTTAGGCAACGAAAACAAACTTACACAGGTACTGATTAGGCAACTTTGGTTCAGACTAACGAACAACTTCTATGCTGATTTGTGGCAAGATACTAGAAAAAAAGGGCCTGACAAAAATCTAAAAAAACAAGTCCAACAAATTCTGTTTCGAATGCTGCCCCAACAATCTGTAAATTTCAGCAAACTACACCATCATTGATCAGACATTTTATATATTAAGAAAAGTTTGGGCATCTTAAAGCTTGTAATCCTCTTATACAATTGGCAATTTTGCAGTTTGGAAAAATTGTGATGGAAATATACAACACAGTAATAGATGTCCATAAGAGATACATGCAGAAAACAACAAACAAAAACACATCTATGAATTGTTATCATGAGTATAACGGGAAGACACGGTTCAGGGAGCACCATGTATGGTGCCAAACACAAGGCTAAACAAAAAGCAAGTATTCCGTCAAGTGGTCAGTTGTAGTCTGATACTTTAGCATATGTGTTGCAAATGGCGACCGCTATCGACGCTATTCAATGAAAGCTGAACTAAACAAACTCCTTTAAAAGTTTCGGCAACTCATCCAGCCTCAATCAAGCAACCCATGCACAAATGTCGAAGCAACTCAGTTAACTGCCCCAGTACAGGTAGTTCAGACAGCTCTAAAAAAGTTTTGGCAACTTAATCAACGTTGAACAGGCAACTTGTATACAATGTCAAATCAACTCGGTGAACGCCCCCACGCCTAGTAGTTCAAACAGCTCTAAATTTGCCAACTCATATAGCCTCAATCAGGCAACTCATGCACAAAGTCGAAGCAACTCCATAAGCTGTTCGAAGAAACTCTTTAGACAGCTCTATTTCGCCAACTCAAATAGCCTCAATCAGGCAACTCCTGCGCAAAATCGAAGCAACTACTCAAAAAATCCTAAACGAAGTTCACCAAACATCTGCCAAAAGCAAATGCCCATCTCAGACCAAACAGATCTAGCACGAGAACTGACAGCACAGCATCAAATCCCTCACGGCAAGACCCCGTGATTCCCCACCACGAGGCACCACGATTCGTCCCTAACTGAAGCAAAACCACTACAACCTATGGGCGCATGATTAAATCCACCTCCATGTTCGCATGAATCCCCGCTAAATCCAAACCCTCCGCAATCGAGCACACGCAGAAAGCAGAGAGAACGGCGGCGATGGGTGCATACCTTAGGATTCCAGAATCCTCCAGAACACTAGGCCATCGGACACACAGCGCCGTCGGCGACCTTCAGCACACACCCATTTGGCCCTGGGCGCGACGAGATTGAACCCGTTCCGCCTTATTCTCCGGGGGCCGCGCGCACCTACGCACACTCGCGGAGCTCTGTCGCTCAAACACCACCGCCGCGCACGCCCTCCGCTCTCACGGCAGCCGTTGGCGGCTTGGGGGCCGCAGTTGAACTGCGGCTTGGGGGGCTTGGCGTCGAGGAGGGAGGGAGAGAAGGGGATAGAATGGGGAGCGGATTGGGAGGATTGGGGCGGTGGTCTCGGCAGTTTCGAACAATGAGCCAACGGACGGGGCGTGTGGGTAGTGGTGGGCCTCCCAGGTGAATACGTGTCCGCGGGGGGAGGACGAACCGTTCGTGCCGACCAGGAATACCTGGGCTCGATCGCGCCAATCGGACGGTGATAAAAGGTGAGTGCTGAAACGTGACAACCAGCACTCAGTTGCTTTTTAGCATTTAGGAAAAAGAATATACTGACAACCAAGTCCCTGCGCTTTCAACTCTCCTGTTCCAAACCCCTAAACCCCTCACCGCTACGCACGCGACCCGGCGACCATGGGTAAGAGCGGGAAGAA
The DNA here is from genome assembly GCF_002162155.2 of Triticum dicoccoides. Lineage (NCBI taxonomy): Eukaryota > Viridiplantae > Streptophyta > Magnoliopsida > Poales > Poaceae > Triticum > Triticum dicoccoides. The sequence goes on from NC_041385.1 coordinate 657,940,699, forward strand.
GACGAAGGAGTCGCACCGGCAAGGCCGCGGCCGCCGTGGCTCACAGGTCGGCGACGACGACTTGCCATCATCTGCCTACGACGCGCCGCTGCGCCGCCAGGAGGACTCGGACGGTGACGATTCTGACGAAGCAGCAGCGGAAGACGAACACGACGGAGGCGCGGAAGCAAGTGACCGCCAGGGCCAGTGGCAAGTCGGCTCGATGCCTTCCAAGTTCCACCTGTACCAGCTCTCTGTGCAGGTAACCTTGCTAGCTTCCACAGTAGCTTGGACATGTGAAAGCCTCCGTGCCCACAACCTGTTCGACGATTTGACATTGGTGTTGTGCTTCTGTGCTCAGTCGCCAAAAGGGGACATCAGCTACCTGCAGAAGTTCTTTTTGATGTACGTTGGCGGGCGCGTCCCTCTCCACCTGCAGGAGGATTTCTGTGGCACCGCCCTCCTCAGGTCAGAGCAGTGCTAAGCATTAAGCATAGCCTTTGCACAATCTACCCTGCTGTCAATTTCTCAAACACCTTGGGCGCACTGTGTATCTATTGCTGAGGATCTCAGGAGTCCCATTAGTAAGAAATAATGGCTCTAACATTACACTTAACACACATATAATTAGGAGCTGTCATATTAAAATGGTTACTCTTTGGAGTACTTTGGTCAGTATTCACTATTCAGAGGTGTTCAACATCAGAGATATTATTATTTAGCTTCAGTGTATAAGTGCATGTGTTGCCCATAATCTCTTTTCTTTCTGTTGGCAGTACTGAGTGGCTTCGCACTGATACAAGACGAACAGCAGTGGGCTTAGACTTTGACCGTGAGTCACTTGAGTGGTGTCTTGAGAACAACCTGAGCAAGATTGGAGCTGATGGGTATTCGAGATTGTTGCTTTTTGATGGAAATGTTCTGCAGCCAAATGAATCTCGCCTTGTCAAGCAAAAGATCAGTGATCTCATGCAAGGTCTAAATGTTACCAGTGATGATGGCTCTACTGAAACGAACAGCTTTGAGCAGTCAGATTCTTCATTTACAAAATGTGAAGCCAATTCGACCATGTCAGATGCAGTTTTGCCTGGAAGAGACATAATTTGTGCATTCAACTACAGTTGTTGTTGCCTTCACAAAAGAAAGGACTTGGTTTTGTATTTCAGGCATGCTTTCAATGCACTTTCTAAAAGAGGCGGTATATTTGTAATGGATGTATATGGTGGCACATCATCTGAATGCAAGCTTCGTCTCCAGAGGAGATTCCCCAGCTTCACTGTGAGTAGAGTTATGCATTGCTTAATCATTGCAGCACATCGAGGCCTCTCTTCTAAAGTACCAGTTAGAAACATACTAGGCATAGTGTCATAAGATTAGTATATTTAGGGTGAGGTTGCATTTTTTATTGGTAAATGATGCGGTATTTGTAAGAAGAATTTACAGCATGCTAACAAATCTAATAGTATTATATATAAAGTTAGAAATATTTGGCAGTTGTTGTATGCGACATAGATGTTGAATTTTAGTATCATACCTGAGCAATTTAGCTACTCCCTCCGATCCACATATTAATTGTTGCTGTTTTAGTACAACTTTAATACAAAGTCGTACTAAAGCAGCGACAATTGATATGTATCAGAGGGAGTACATATTTTATTTGACTTACTGGTGCATCATCATGTAGTTAGCTAAACTTAATACAGCTTAAACTTAGCAATTCAGTTAGTTATATTTGATATGGGTTGCATGGCAAATATATGTTTTACACTAAGTTTATTTCATAAACAACACGCTTGATCTGTTTGATGAAATTAGCTTGGATATGATGATTCAGTACACAAAGATTGTCATATCTCCCATGTATTTGTTGACAGAGCCTTTTTTACACTTATCAATCATATAATTTCCACCCTTGTATAGTCGCCAAGTTGATATGAACTGCAATCTGCAGTAGCTTTATTAGCCTGATCTCATAATCTTCTGGCGTCGTATTAAATTTGAAGTTCTTCTTATATACAACTATGCATACAGTATTTCTGGGAGCAAGAAGAGTTTGATATCCTAACTCGTGAAACAAGGATCAGCCTTCACTTTCAAGTTGGAAAGAAGCAAATGATACGGCATGCTTTCACGTACCATTGGCGCCTGTAAGTTGCATATACATTACTTGTTCAAGGCATTAAGTTCAGACTTGTTTATTTTCCCATTCACTGATCGAACAGTTATGGAAAACCTGCAAGGTTAGGACTTTTCCAATCAGAATAATTTGTATAGACATTTAGGTAAATATCATGGTCTGTTGGGCTTTCTCGGGGAGGATTGGATCTACGGCAGTAGGGATGGTTGAAGGGAGGGCGACCAATGTCGCTGAGGGAAAAGGGGCTTACGTGCGTTATAGATAGGGGGTATTGGGGTAGAGAGAAATGTTTCTGTTGAATCAAACCCATATGCCTGGCGTCATTATATAGGCGAGGCTCTAACCATTGCAACATAAACTGCAAGGGAACAAGTCTTATCTGATGGGAAGTAAACTGAATCTAAAGGAACCAAACCAGATCCTGTAACCCAAGATAGATGGATGCTTATCTTTAAACTGTTCTGCTGCCGTGCCTCCTGATCCTTCCATGGTGTCAACAGACTTTGGCCTCTTGCCATAGGCTGGTAGGTTCCAACAATTAGCTGTCATACTTTGATGATAATGCATCTGCGGTTGTTATCATGCTTCAAGGCGGAATAAGGTTGGGTTTTATAGTCCAGGGAAACCAAAGGCAATGTCATTACATTAGCTCGCGGTGTCTCTGATACGATTGGTGCCAGAGAGTTGCTGTGATTGTCTATGTGTCAGCAATACGCATTTTCCTATATGCCGTATCCTTGTACTATTCATAGATATATGAACCTTGGGGCATTTTTCAGTTATATGCAGTGGCGCATTTGCGCAGCGCTGGCAACCCGGCAATACTATATTGGTTTCTGGAAATTAATGCATGTAAATGGCAATGGATCATTGTTCTTACAGATGGACGGAGAGTTTCTTCAGAATTGCAATTCATATCGTTCTTTTGCAGGTGGTCGATACCAGAAATCAAGGACTGCTTGGAGGAAGCTGGATTCAAGTCCATCCACGTCTGGGTCAGGGAGATGCCGGACACCAAATCAAGCGGAAACGCCAAGGAATACACTGCCGACCGCGACGTGAAGTACGAAGAGCTCCAGCATTTCAACCAGGCAGATGCTTGGAACGCGTACGTAGTCGGGGTAGCAAACATCTAAGATGAAATGATCCTTGCTGCCCCCTGCTAGGAAGATGTGGTGGAAAGTTGGGAGCCTGACAATTTCCCCTTCCAACGCTGGAGGAGACACGTTCTGCCTAATGTGCGGATGCTCGCCCATGCCTTATTTACACGACGCTGCATCGCATTGCAACCTGAAGTATCCGGAGGGTGTTTCCGATGACAGTTCTAAACTACTTTCTGTAATAAAACCATCCCTTTTAATCTCTCATGGCTGTGTAGGCTAGTCCATTTGCTTTTCTGCTTTTGTAATAATGTGTGTGCATGGATGATGTGACCTGCACATGCACGTAGATGGTGGAGTGCGTCGTGTGCGCCCACTCCCCTCTCCTTTCCTACTCTCCTGGTGGACATGTGCGCTGTGGCTCGCGGTCGTGGATGGCGCGGCCATCACGGATCATAGCGAGTCCGCTAGGAGTTAGGGCATCTTCAGCGGCAACACGCAAACC
>NC_041385.1:657944955-657957823 GCF_002162155.2 Triticum dicoccoides
TCAAATAGCCATATACATAGAGTATAAACGTTCAAATAGCCGCATGCATCACTAGTTTAAATTTTAAAAATTTCAAATATTACATCCTAACATTGTTGTATCCTTTAACCGCACACTGATGCTCAATCAGATCTTCCTTCAATTGCTTGTGAGTTGGTCGATGCCGAATTAATTGATGCATTCGAATAAACTCTTCAATGTGGCCGGATTCTGTTCTGAAAGTTCGATAGGATCACCCATGTTCTCAAATTCTAGAGCCGCGGCAGTATCCTCACCCTCATCCTTGACGATCATGTTGTGCATGACCACACAACATGTCATCACCTCCTACAAGGTCTCCGGATCCCATTGTTTAGCAGGTCCATGAACATATGCAAAACGGGTTTGCAGAACTCCAAATGCCCTCTCAACATCCTTTCTGCCCGCTTCTTATCTTTGGGAAAAGTGAGCCTTTTTTCTGGCCAACTAGGTTAGAGATGGTGCTGACAAAGGTAGCCCACGGAGGATAGATACCATCAATCAGATAGTAGTCCATGTTGTACTCATCTCCATTGATAGTATAGTGACAAGGAGGAGCTTTTACTTCAGTCAGCCTCACAACACAACGGTGATCGCTGCAACACATTGATGTCATTGTGAGGCCCGAGCATGCCAAATCCAAAGATCATGTGGTGCAACTTCTTCAAGAATGATGGTGAGCTTCTTAACATTACCCTGATATTGCCTTTGTAAAGCCTTCAACGACTTCTTTCATTTCCAATGCATGCACTCAAGAGATCCAAGCAATCTGGCCACCATCTTGCTTCTTAGATTGCTAGGAGCCTCTCGGTGTTTGCCACGGCTAGTTCTATCAAGTACTGAGGTCCGAACACCTCGACCACGGCAGTTGCAAACTTGACCATGGCATCTCCGCATGTGCTCTCAGACATTCGTAGGTACTTGTCCCACGAATCAACGGTCGATGTCAAAGCAGACGGTGATCTGGGGAGCCCGAGGAATGCCACGGGGAGCCATAGGGATGCCGGACAACTCGAACTTGCCCAACAGGTTGTTGTTCTTGGTCAGCGCGCGCTCGCCCTCAAATACCTAGATCAGGATGCCCGACTGGTTGTCCGACTAAGTGGAGAAGATCTGCTCCTTCTTGGTCGGGATGGTGGTGTTCCACGGGATGAGCACCGTCATCACACCGCCGACAGTCTCCAGGCCGAGGGACAGGGGCGTGACGTCGAGCAAGAGCAGGTCCTGCACCTTCTCGTTGCCCTCGCCGCTGAGGATGGCGGCCTGGACGGCGGCATTGTAGGCCACAACCTCGTCGGGGTTGATGCTCTTACACAACTCCTTGTCGTTGAAGAAGTCCTAAAGCAGCAACTGCACCTTGGGGATAGGAGTCGACTCGCCGACGAGCATGACGAAAGAGGATTAGGGGGTGGCGCCGATGGTCGGGCCATCTACTCCTAGCGGTGCCACTAGAACCAGGATGACGACCACGAAGAAAGCGGGCGGTTTCATCATTTGGAAAGCTGAGAAGAGAAGACGAGCAAGAGGAGAAAGAAGGGATTTGATTTTATGCTACTACGCTAATGGTGGAACTGTAGTTGCTGCGGGACGTGGTGCTGCGGAGGCTGAGAGCGGCGGAATCGCTCCAATTGGCAGTGGAAGATGGTTGGCTGCGGGATGTGATGTTGCGCAGGCTGAGGGCAGCGGAATCGCTCCAATAGGCAGTGGAAGATGGTCGGCAACCGTGGCAAAGCTTCATGGGGCCAAAGGGGGCCATTGCCCCCCTACTCTAGGAAAACTCGCAAGTGTACCCCTAATATTATTAGGCTTGAATATCAAAAATTTCTTAGAGTTCATGCATGACTTATCTTTTTCGCTCTCTGAACTCTTATTTGCCCCCTCAACAATCTTCATCAATCTCCATCACTGTCGGCAGGTAAGTGCAAAAAATCCCAAGCAGGAAAGAGCAAATAATGAAAGCATAAAATGTTTCGTTTTTTCAGGGTGGTAGTTCCCATGGTTGTGGTTGTGGAGGACGCATATGAATTGGGAAGGATGAACATTTGCCTAGGTCCTCCCTCTTTATATAGGCACGGTATAAGGAGGGATGGTCTATCCAGAACGGAGTGTAGGCCCAATCTACGTAGACCGAGGTCATGCTTCTTTCGATAATAGCCGTGCTTCCTTTTGATGACGGACTTGCTTCCTTCTATCCCCATGGACCATGGTTAGCTGCATAAAGAAAGAGTGACATGGATGGAACGACGATGTAGCAACAATGCACCATTAGCCGAGGGCCTCCTTGACAACAAAGTAGGGTCAGTTGGGTATATCAGATTAAACCTAGCTCAATCGAGGACGTGAGGCATAGTTTCCTACAGTCGGTTGGGCGTGCTGCCGACGCTGTCGATAAGGGCCTACCCTCGAGGCGAAGGAACCAATCTCCGGTCGCTTGATGATTCTCCGACGCCTATTGAGCCTCCCTGTTATGATGGGCATTGTAGCCTTCTAGTACTACTAATCAAGCACATAAAAATCAAGAATAAGATAATCCAATCATTGTGAGGTGAAAAGAAAAAATAGTAAGGAAGAGGAACACACATGTCAACTTCTGTTTCCGTGGGGACACAAAGGACATGGGGGTTCGACCCCCTAAGAGCATGTACAGCCGGGTACAACGAATCCGACCCCTCAAACGCCTGTGGACGTGAACGGGCGCGTCCGTGGACAACCCTCAAATTTGTGTCTCTGCATCCAAATACCTCATATTTGAATCTTTAAAGACATACAAACCATGCAGAATAAATATCTACGTACTACGTAGGTCAACTAAACCTACGCTAGACTACTCGTCGTAGGAGATGTCCACTATCCTCGTTCCGGGCTCCGGTACATGGGCATCAAACACAATCCGGCTCTGTGGCGGCCTCCACCTCCATCTCCGCTTTCACCTCGTCCAAAAGCGCGTTGGTCTCCGCCTCTTCTTGCCAGATGAAGCATCGATTGGACTCGACATATGCCTCGTCTTGGATGGACTCCAGGATGGTGGTCTACTCCACCGCTTGGCTGACCTCGTATTCCGCCACGGCGTCCTACATGGCGAAACCCGCAACCGGCGCTGACTCCTCCTCCTCCATGGGCTCCGGCTGCTGCTCCCTCCTATTCCTCCTCCTCCGGCTCCGGTGAGTCTGGAGGCATGCCGCCTACAATGCGGGTGGCGTGCCTCGTCCGGATCTCCTCCTCAATTTGAAACCGGCACTCTGGTGTGAGTATAGCAATACGTCGTCTTCTTTTGACGCGCTATGGCGAAGCCGACATCATGGGAAGAGTGAGGTGGAGCGGAAGAGAGGAAGATGGGCTCGGACTAGCGGCGCAGAGAGGGAGGAACCGGATGTGGCTACGGCTGGGGGACGCCTCCGGCTTAAATAGCCGGACCTTGGTCCTCGGGCGGCGAGCCGGAGCAGCGCCACACGGCGTTCACACCCCATTGGAGGAGACGACCATTGAACCGTCGATTTTCCCCATCGCCAGTCCGACAAGGCGGACGCGCCCAGGCCGCCCCATATCCACCCCAGATTTGGGCTGGATATGAGGGGTGACAGTCAGCCCGGGCGTTTGAGGCCGGTTTGAGGCGCCCGTCTGGGTCGGGTTTTTTGACCGGTCACTGACCGGGCCGTACGCCCAGGCATTTGAGGCGGGTTTGGGGTTCGCGGCTGTAGATGCTCTAACGCCGGGATGGTGCACCAACGTGGTCGCCCGGGCCGGGACGCGTTAGTGGAGAGAGAGGGATAGGGAGGAGTAGAGGAACGGATCTAGGTGGCAAGCTGGCTGCTCCGCTGCTATGATCGATGAGACGATGACAAGGTGTGAAGGAATCCGACGATGTGCTCTGCAATCGGACAGGATGGCGCGTTGCGGTTGACGACAAGATCGGGTAGGTGTGGGTGACGTGAGAGAAGGAGAGGATTCGGGAGGGATATCCGGGCGAGTGGTTAAGGGGGATTAGGGATGGATGCGGGCGGTTTCCTACGAGTTGACATTTTTTTTTGTTTGCAAAAACATAAAGATGGTGGACCGCGAGATTCAACTACAATCAACGGCGCTGGATCAGTCTGATGGATGCTTCTAATTGCTCTACTGATTAGAAGTATTTCCCTCGAACGTCGGCCTGCGCGCACGCACAGGCAAAGGAAACAAAAGCTACGAATTTCCCAAAAATGGCTCCCCTAGGTACTTATGGGTGCGGTGGGGTGCGGTTCCCCCATTTCTAGGGTTTCCGGCCTCCTCCTCAGATCTATCTCGTCACCGTCTTCCCATCCGCCGCTTTGTTAGATCTGCTCCCCCTCCCCTTTCCCTCTCCTTTGCGGCGGTGGCTGCAATGGACCGCTCTCGTGCTTCCTCCAGTGAGGCAGTCTCCGGGAAGAAGCGGGGGCGTGATGGCTCCGGTGACGCGGCCGCGGATCTGGAGTACGAGGCAGCCCTCCGTGCGAAGCTTCAGGCCTCGCTCGCCCTGGAGTCGGGGTCAGCGGCGGCGTCGGCTGGTGCCTCTCCTCGTGCTTCTGGTTTGGGCCCGTCGGCTCCCCCCGTGTCTGGTGCTCCTTCGGCTGCGGTCGATCCCTGGGAGCTGGCGGCGGCGGCCAATCGGGCGGGCTCGTCGGGGCCTTCCCAGGTGTCGCCTCCGCTGGGTGCCGCTCCCCGGGGCGGCGCTCCGGTGCGTACTCCGGCGGTGGCTGGGGGCGGGCCGTCCCGCTTTGTTCCCCGTGGCACGTCGGGGGCCCCGGCTCGTCGCCCTGTCGGTCTCGTTGCGGGGCGGGGCTCCGGTTCTGGGCCCGCTGCGTCTGGTGATGGTATCCTCCCTCCTCCTCCTCGTGGATCTGGTCTCATCCCCCCATTCCCAAGTCTCCAACCCCATCCTCACCTGTTTTGCTTGTCACCGCCCCGGCCACTTCCAATCTCGGTGTGAGAATCCTCCCTTCTGCCTCGTCTGTAGGGAAGACGGCCACCTTACGGTGGACTGTCATAACCGTTTCAAGCCACCCGCGTTTGTTCATTATGGCACCGACCTCCCTGGGTGTTCTTTCTTTGCTTTAGATAAGGGGATCCCGGAGGCTGCCCCTATACCGTCGCTTTCCAATGTTGGCATCATCACCGTCCAGGCCAAACGCATCTCCTCCCAGATCCTTCTTGATGAACTTCAGCTGTGGGATGAGGGTGGTTGGGATTGGAAGATCCGCCAACTGTCTGATTTTGATTTTGCTGCGACTTTTCCTTCCAAAGAGAGCCTCCGCATGATTTCCTCTTGCACTAGCTTTACGCTGCCTCTGAACCAACTTGTGGTCTCGGTCAAAGCTGCTTCTAATGGGTCTAGGGCGATTTCCTCTCTGTCTGATATATGGGTATTGGTCGAAGATGTTCCTCCTAACATGCGCACCATGGTGTTTCTCCATGGCTTTCGGAGTTCTAATCGGGAAACCAATTGAAGTGGACCAAGATTCGCTGGCCATCCTGGGGCCGGCCCGGGTTTGGGTCTGGTGTGTTGACCCCCTATGCATTCGCGGCGCCATCGATGTCTTCCCTGTGGCAGGTGGCTTTCGGCTTCGGGTGAGGGTGGAGGGGGCCTCGGGCCCAGTGTCTCCTCCTCCCCTGCCCCCAGCCTCTGGCAATGGCAACAAGAGTCAAGATGGGGATGGATGCCCCGATGACTCCATGCGTGGGACCGATCCTCGTTTCACCCAATCGAAGTGGGATGGTCTTTCACCTGAAGATCAGGAGATGCTTAAGGAGAATGCGCCTGCTGGCAGGGGGCCCCAGGATTCGGGGCCTATTGTGGAAGGTGGGGGTGCGGCCTCTGGTGGGGCTAAGGGCACGCCGTTCTTGGCGGTGTGCTCCAATCTCCCTGCCCATCCCGCTTCCCCCCTCCTTGTCTAGCATTGAAGATCTTCCCCCGGCTGGCCCCGCTGTGTCTAAGAAGAAGAAGAAATCCTCTGTCAAGAAATACTCTGCCAAGAGCCGGGCTTCTGGTGACTCGAGGCAGTCTGCGGCTGGGCTCTGCCGTAGGCTTGAAGCTGATCTGGGTACGGCCTCGGGCCCGTCCTCTGCTGCGGCGTCCCCCAGTCGTGCTCGCCCTGTGCCGTTGCACTCGCCCGCTTCCACGGCTCGCAAGAGCGGCCGCGTCTCCAACAGTGGTGAGCGTGTGGCCGATCCGGCTGCTCGGCATGCTGCGGCTCGGGATCTGCCTCCTTCAGGTCGGTTTCCAGTCCCCTCCCCCTCTTCCCCATTGGTTTCCTCTCCTGTGCGTTTGGTTCTCCCTTCTCAATCTGATGATCATTTGCTCAAAATTTTAGACGATGTGGGTATTTGCTTAAATTCTAGCTTGGGTTCTCCCTCGTCTATTCTTGGTATTATTAGGGCTAATGAAATTTCCCAGGCAGATATTGCTAAAGCCAAGGAGGCTGGGGCCGGTTCGGGTGCTCCACTAGTTGTGGCTGGTGGGGCCGAGGGGGGGGGGGATGACAGGTGTCAAGCCCCCTCGGTGGTGTCTAAACGTGGGGCAGGGAAGCGTGCAAAACCCTGCTTGGCGCCGAGCAGGTCGACTCTTCGTATCAAAAACTTGTCGTATAGATCTGGTTCGGTCTGAAAACGTAGATTTTATTGGCCTTGTCGAGACTATCAAATCTTCCTTTTCCATGAGCGAGTTATCGGCTATTGCGGGGATAGACAGATTTCATTGGAATTTTGTGGCCCCATTTGGGCATTCGGGTGGTTTTCTGCTTGATTCCAAAAAGGATACTTTCGATTTTGTGGCTTTCGATCATGGCATTTTCTGGGCTAGTGTGGTGGTTTCTCTCTGTTCCCTTAATGCTTTGGTGGAAATCATGGTGGTTTATGGTCCGGCTGACCATGCGATGTCTTATGCTTTTTTGGACGAGATTAGTATTAAAATTGATTCTTGCCAGCTTCCCCTTTTGATCGGGGGCGACTTTAACTTGCTCCGTTTACCTTCTGACAAGAGCTCGGCTAACTTTTCTTGGCCTCTGGCTGATGCTTTCAATGCTTTCATTAGGGACACGGCTATTCGTGAGATACCTAGGGTCGGAGCCCGCTTCACTTGGTCTAACCATCAAACTCCACCCATCCGTTCCGTTCTCGATAGGGTTTTTGTTTGCCCGACGTGGGATTCTGTTTTCCCCTCTGTCAGTCTTAGAGCCCTTGCCTGCGTTGGCTCGGACCCCCCCCTCATTCTTGATGATGGTACGCACCCTGTGGGCTCCTCTCGGTTTCAGTTTGATGCTTCTTGGCTTCAAGTGGAGGGTTTCAATGAGTTGGTGGCTCAAAAGATTCTGTCTTTCTTATCTTCCTCTCGTCGTTCTTTTGGCCCGATGGATGACTGGCATCAATGCTCCTATTTCCTTCGTAGATTTCTTAGAGGTTGGGCCAAAAACCACTATGCTGAGTTAAGGCGTGACAAAGCTAGGGTGATGGCTCAAATTGGCGTTCTAGACGAACGCGCAGATAATTCTGGGCTCTCCGCGAATGAATGGCAAATTTGGTATGGTCTAGAAGAGGTGCTGTTGGGCTTTCATAGGCAGGAGGAACTGTACTGGAAACAACGTGGCACTATTAATTGGATCTTAAAGGGTGACTCGCCCACATCTTACTTCTTTGCTATTGCTAATGGTAGGCATCGGAGGTGTATTATTGATAGCCTTATTATTGAGGGTGTCAGGGTTTCTGACCCTCCAGTGATTATGCAACATGCGTTCTCTTTCTTTTCTACCCTCCTAGCGGCTAAACCTGAGTGTGGCTTTAGGCTGGCTCCGTCCTTCTGGTCCCCTCTTGAGAAATTTTCGAATGCTGAGAATTTCAGTTTGCTGATCCCTCCCACGGAAGAGGAAATTTTTGAGACGATTCGTTCGGCCAACGCTAATGCGGCTTTTGGTCCTGACGGCTTTTCCATTCCTTTTTTCTGGCAATTCTGGCCTCGGCTAAAAGGTCTAATTATGGCTATCTCTCAAGGGTTTTGGTTGGGGACTGTTGACATTTCGAGACTCAACTACGCAGTTCTCACCCTCATCCCTAAAGTCAAAGGCGCTGACTTAATCTCCCAATTTAGGCCCATTGCCCTGATTAACAACTTTGCTAAGATCCCTGCCAAGGGCATGGCTACTAGGGTTTCCCCGATCGCCCATCGGGTCATTAGCCCTTCCCAATCTGCTTTTATTAAGGGGAGATTCATCTTGGACGGGGTGCTTTGCTTACACGAGATAATTCATGACCTCCATTGTAAGAACACCAAGGCTGTGGTCCTTAAGCTTGATTTTGAAAATACGTATGACTCCGTGAGCTGGTCCTTTCTTCGCCAAGTTTTGCTGGCCAAGGGCTTCGATGGTTCGGTGGTTCACCGTCTAATGCAACTTGTCACAGGAGGCCACACGACGGTGGTTGTCAATGGCCAGACTAGTAATTTCTTTGCGAATGGTAGGGGGTTGAGACAAGGAGATCCGACGTCTCCCTTGCTTTTCAACTTTGTAGCCGATGCTTTATCTCACGTTTTGTCGCGGGCTGTGGCTGCCGGTCACATCTCACCAGTTAGCTCTCACCTCATTCCTAATGGCATCTCTCACTTACAATATGCGGACGATACTATCATTATGGTTGAACTTAATGACAACTCCATCACGAATCTGAAATTTCTTCTTCTCTGCTTTGAAGCTTTGTCGGGCCTTAAAATCAACTTCTCTAAGAGTGAGGTCATTGTTACTGGGGTTCCTGTCTCAGAAGCGCGGCGGGTGGCCCACCTTTTAAACTGCTCTCTTGGATCCTTTCCCCTCAAATACTTGGGTCTTCCTATCTCCCCTCTTAAGCTTTTGGCCAAAGATTTTGCCCCAGCCGTGTCTAAAGTGGGTAATAGAGTTATGCCGTGGCGAGGCCGTTATAATTCTCAGGCGGGCAAGGTTGCCCTTACCAATTCCTGCCTCTCTTCTCTCCCGATGTTTCTTATGGGTTTCTATCTCCTGACCGAAGGGATCCACTCGGGGTTCGATAAGCACAGGGGTGCCTTTTACTGGAACTCGTCCGATAATAAACGCAAATATAGGATGGTTAAATGGATCTCATTTGTAGACCTAAGAACATGGGCGGCCTTGGCATCCTTAATACCAGGATCATGAATAAATGCCTCTTGCTAAAATGGTGGTGGAAGATTATGTCCCTTGAGGATCGTCCTGCGTGGCTTAACCTTCTCAAAGCTAAATATTTCTCCTTCTCGAGCCCTATGTCCGCTTCCTCATCTGGTGGCTCTCAATTTTGGCGTCAGCTGGTTAGTGTTAGACCAATTTTCCGGTCTCTTGTGAAATTCGTTGTTCGCGATGCTAAATCTACTCGTTTCTGGTTAGACTGGTGGGTGGGGGACACCACGCTTGCGGTGGCTTACCCGAGTCTGTTTTCTTTTTGTGCTAATCCCGAGATCTCCATCTTTGAGCTCTCGGCTCAGGGTTGGGTTCTAGATTTCCGGCGTTCTCTTTCTCCTGTGGAGTTGGAAGATTGGCAACGCCTTACTGCCTGCTCCCCCTGCTCTCGGAGGAAGAGGACTCTGTTGTGTGGCCTCACTCTCCCTCGGGGTGTTTTTCTGTTAAGTCGGCGTATTCGAGACTCATCGCTGGCGGCCGTTCGAACAAGTTCAAATACATTTGGTCTGCCCGTATCCCTCCTAAGATCAAAATCTTTCTTTGGCAAGCCCTTCGTCGGAAACTTCCAGCGGCTGACCAAATTAAGAAGAGGAACGGGCCGGGCTCTGCCAGTTGCCAGTTGTGCGGTGCCCTTGAGAATACCGAGCATATCTTTTTCCAGTGCTCTCTGGCTAAATTCATATGGAGCTGCATTAGACTTTGGCTTCGTGTCAATTGGAATCCGTCCTCTTTTGAGGATCTTCGACAATGTATTAACTCTCTTGCTGGCCGGTCTAAGCGGGTGTTCTTGTTGGGATGGGCTGCGATTTGTTGGACGCTTTGGACCACTAGGAACAAGTTCACTATTGAACACATTTTCCCGGCTAACCCAGTCAGTTGCTTATCTAAAACCAATGTACTTTTGCAGCAGTGGAGATCATTGACTAAGGAAGGAGATCTTGAAGCTTTCGACGATATGCTATCCAGAATGAAATCTACGACTTCTTCTCTTATGCGGCGCTCCAGGAGGATGGCTTCTTAGTGGTTTGGCTGCTCGTTTGGCTGGCCTGCGCGTCATGATAGGCTGGATGCCTTGTACTCAAAACTTCTTTGCTGTTTCTGTTAAATTGTGTGAGGCCGTGTGTTGGTTGTGACTCTGCCTGGTGGCTTTATCTATAAAGTCAGGCTATCACCTATTCTCTAAAAATAATATGTGTTGATCGGTTGAGCGGTAGCTGTTGCCTGTTGGTCACCCTTTTATGATAGAGCAGTGCTACGCAAACGATGATTTTACGACCGATGCATGGACGACACTGGCTAATAATAGTTAGATTAAATCTTTCATACCCAAGCAATGTGATATCCCACCATCGTTCAGCTGCCGTGCATAAAAGGTCGTGTGTGAAGCTCTTCCTTGCTTTGCTATCTACAACTGTTATGTTTTGAACATTGGTTGGACCTTGCATATTTAATTATTACTGTTTCTTCCGGCCACTATTTGCTGTAGATACATATCGTTGTGATTATTTCGATTTGATCTTAAAAGCATTTTTTTTTGCGGGAAAAACTTCCGATCTATTCATTTTCAATCGTGGCAGTACAACGAAAACTAGAAATAATTTAAATTATATCCAGATCTGTAGTCCATTTAGCGACGACTACAAGCACTGAAGCGAGCCGAAGGCGCGCCGCTGTCATCGCCCCTCCCTTACCGGAGCCGGACAAACCTTGTTGTAATAAGTCGTTGTGCTAGGACTCCATAGAATCAGCGCACCAGAACAACAAGCACCGCGGATGAAGAGTGTAGATCAGAAGGATCCAACTTGAAGACACACAACGGAGACGAACGACGAACAAATCCAAGCAAATTCACCAAAGACAGATCCGCCGGAGACACACCTCCACATGCCCACCAATGATGCTAGACGCATCACCGGAACGGAAGCTAGGCGGCGAGACCTTTATTTCATCTTCAGGGAGCCGCCGCCGTCTCGCCTTCTTGAGCAGGACACAGACCCTAACAAAGCTCGAAAAATATCTAAAAATGGAGCCCTCCCACCGGCAAAGGCGGAGATCCACTCTTCCTCCATGGGCCTAAGGCCACCGAAGACAGGACGGACCGGCGCCGACGTCGGCAGGAGGAAGAGAACCTTATCTTTTTTTGTATCTATACAAATCTAAGACAACTAATTTAAGACAGAGGTCGGCCCAAACAGCAATTAGGAGATACGCTTAAAAGCATTCTAAAGGGCCGTTTGGTCCAATAAATATGCCAAGGTGACATGGTTTTGGCAGGACGTGGATTTTCACATGATATATCAGACAAGTGTGGTGACAAGACATGGTTATTTTAAATGGCACTCCATGCAGCGTGTTCTCCCCGCAAATTAAGCTATGGATTATTGGTTACAACTCGTGATTTTTGCTGTGAATTGCAGCATGCACTCTTAATTTTGCTTTGTTGCTTTGTGAATTGCAGCTGGTATAGTCGATATGTCACTGAAAGGCTTGTTAATTTTTTTTACTGGTGACGTGTAAAAAGACAACGGCATTTGCACCAGGAGACGCCGTTCCTAGACGTACCACAAGCATGCATTACAAACCCGGAAGGATGATGTAAAAATTGTACCACGGCGAAGTGTGTGATAGTGATACAAAGCCGAAGCATCAATGAAAGTCTTCAAACTTATCTTCCAATACAGCACAACACACCGCATGCATGGATCCACGATGAGATCTCTAATTAACCACTTAAAGGCCAATTAGCATATCCATGACAAAGATGAGATCTTTAATTAGCCACTTAAAGGCCAATTAGTAGATCCATGACAAAAAGTAGTTTGAGGCATCTATATTTATTTTTTTCTCCCCGACGCAAGCTACTACTAGTGGCCCCTCATCAAAGAATAGAAAATAGACTCACACTACACATGCATCCCTACTCCTCATTTCAACTTTTTTAGCTTTATGCATCGGACCATATTTTTTCTCCCCAAGGCTATGTTTCTCTACTCTTTATTCATAGGTTTGAGTGCTTGGGGAAAAAAAGTGTGGTCCAGTGCATAAAACTCAAAAAGTTGAAGTGAAGAGTAGAGAAACATGTGTAGTGAGAGTCTTTTTTTTATGAGGCCCACTAGTAGTAGCTTGCGTTGGGAAGAAAAAACCCAATATAGATGGCTCAAACTATTTTTTATCATGAGACATATGTATCTATAAACCACCATTGTACATGCCCTTATTGCATTTTCGCACTTTTTGCTCGCCTTCCCGGCCCCATCTAGTGGACTGGCATTGTTTTGCTATTTTCAGCAGTCACGTTTGAACTGAGAAATAAGCAAAAAAAGTAACTTTGGCTTTTCATAGAACATTGGTTGGATCCTGCATACTATTTATTTACTATTTGTTCCGGCCACTATTTGCTGTAAAGCGTAATGTTGTGATTGTATATATGGATTTGATCTGAAAAAATTCTGAAGGGTCTAAATAGTGCCCGCACATCCTAGCTTCTTCCCGAGTCCTCTAATACCCCTCTCGTTGTGTTAATTCATTACATATGCATGAGTACCTTGTTATACGGCATTTGGATAGGTTAAAATACACCGTCCTGCAAATTTGGCATGGACATGCAAATGCTACACACTGTAGTTGATCGACATCAACACAGTCCATTTCCCAACCTTGTCCTATGGCCCCCCAACATGGAA
>NC_041385.1:657958112-657974945 GCF_002162155.2 Triticum dicoccoides
ATTGCCCCCCAACATGGAACCAACTTAGTGAAGATTTTTTTTTGAGGGGTTTAGTTCAGAACATTTTTAGCTTTTGCCCCCCTTCCAAACACTTGTATTATGGGACGGAGGGAATAGTAAAGTAAGTGCGCCGTGCCATGTTCACTTTTACCATTTTTCATGTCGAGCATAGCGATCGAAAGCCCACCCACCCCCGACGCACATGCGGTGTTCTTGTGATCGAGCCAATAATACAGGCTAGTAGCACTACTTTTTCTTTTTCTTTTTTGAAGTTCAGTAGCACTACTTTTTTAAAAGACCTTGCTTTGCTATTTTTTCAGCTGTTATTACTTCTTGAACTCGGAGATTAGCAAACAGTAGCGTTCGCGTTTCATAGAATGTTAGTTGGAAACGCGAACCTCTTTTAATCCGCTCTGCTCAACCCTCAGATCATAGCATCGGGGCCGTCACTGTCGCCGTCGCCGTCTTAGTCGCTGGAGAGGTCGATGGCATCTGTCCTCTCCGTCGCGTACTCCTCGTACAGTTGGCACTCCGCTTTTACATGCTTCGGGTAGCGGCGGCGGAGCTCGTCCATGTACGCCTCGCCGGCTTGCTTTGCAGCGATAGGCTCGCGGACCTCTTGGTCTTCCCGCCTCTCGCATGGGGTGGCCACCTGGGGGTCCACCGGCTCCAATGGCGACATGGAACCAAATGGGAAGTTGCGGCAGCCGGGGCCGCCGTACAGGTGCACCGACTTGATGTCGTATGCACGTGTCGCCTGATGTGCCGAGTGGAACGAGCCGAGCCAGTGGGTCTTGCCTGTGTCGCGGTCGTAAATATCAGCCACCCACGCCCCCACTTGCACTGCCACACAGTGACGGAGCTAGCATCTGATGACAGGATGGTCCGCCCCCAAAAAATGGACAAGCAATACGATATGTAAACGTTCTAACTGATTACCAATATCACAAAGAAATAGACTAATATGGTCATACAAACACACTAAAATTCTTAATTAAATCTTATTGCAAAATTATGAATGTATTCATCGAAAATGCATGAGTGCACATGGTGTCACGCGAGGTTGGTATCATCCCCGTCGGTTGCCACGTGATTCGTGCAGTTTGTGTACAATGGGCCCCGTATATGGATTTCTTGACACCGTATCAGTGTCATATAGTTCATGTATTCCACGATCAATAAGTGTGTATGCCCCGCCACACAATAAATGCACCGATCCAACATTATCGTTTAGAAGAGTTAATTGGCAACCTGTACCACCTGCATCTCTCTTCACGTTACAGTTAAGGGACAATAACTGAACCACCACCTGCATTTTCTCCCAATCCTTTTTCCATCCAGCAGCTCATCTCTCACTTATCCTTCTCTAGTTCATGCACGCTGTTCATCCTACTTCTCTAGTTCATGCATACTGTTCACATGCATAGCTAGCTACTCCCTCCGTTCCTAAATAATTGTCTTTCTAGAGATTTCAACAAGTGACTACATACGGAGCAAAATGAGTGAATCTACACTCTAAAACATGTCTACATACATCCGTATGTTGTAGTTCATTTGAGATGGCTAGAAAGACAATTATTTGGAAACGGAGGGAGTAGAACTCATCCATGGAGATATATACAGAGTTCCTCTTGAAAAAATGGAGATGTAGAGTCTGTCAGGACCCCGACTCAATGCCACATCGATCTAGCATGTAACACCTCATGTCACTTTGCGGCCTCACGCACGGTATTTCCACGGGTGTCGCCTTACCTTTGCCCGGGACCGTTTGCGCCTTTTGGCACACGTATATGACAGTGTCGCTAGCATCCATATGATAAGGAGTCCGGGCTGACATGGCTAGTCGAAAACCCAAAGTGGCACTAACTTACAGGGACAGACATCCATGACCCAGCATCGAACGTGTCGGTCATCAGCGAGTGAATCCAGGCTGTAGCACTGGGCTAGCAGGACTCCGGTGAACCGGGCTGTAGCGGGCTAACAGGACTCCGGTATTCATCGCGTGACATTTCCCCGAAGGGACAGACACAGGAACGAAGAAGGACACATGCCGGCCAGCCTAAGTGTTCCGGAGCAGTAGCAAGCTACCATGGCTCGGTGGAAACACTAGGAGACATTTCCCGGTAAGAGAGGCTACCAAGGATAAACAACTAGATAGTCAGATCCCACACATACCAAGCATTTCAATAACATACACACAATATGCTCGATATGTGCAAACACAACATGGCATCACAACATGACTCTACGACTCAAGTATTTAATCAATAGGCTCCGAGGAGCGGGATATTACAAACAGGGGTCTCATGACCCAACATTCAGAGCATACAAATCAAAGCACAAGCGGAAGCTATCATGTCTGAGTACAGACATCTATAAATGAAAAAGGCTGAGAAGCCTGACTATCTACCAGATCCTGCCGAGGGCACAAGATCGTAGCTGAGGTAACAAGCTAAACGTCGAAGTCCACGTGGAACTACTAGTGAGACCGAAGTCTCTCTGCAAAAACATAAAATAGGCAAACGTGAGTACAAATGTACCCAGCAAGACTTACATCAGAACTAACTACATATGCATCATTATCAACAAAGGGGATGGTGGGGTTTAACTGCAGCAAGCCAGCTTTGACTCGGTGGCTATCCTAAACTACGACTGCAAGTAACTCTTTTGAGGTGGCGCACACGAGTCCACATATTCACCATATCAATACACCACTACGGATCCGCTCCCGTCTCCCTACGAGAACGACATCCATAGCACTCACGCTTATCTTGCGCATTTTAAAGTATCCATTTTCACTTGTCTATGAACTGATATAAGCAACCCAGAAGTCCTTTACCGCGGACACGGCTATTCGAATAGATGATGTTAACCCTGCAGGGGTGTACTTCTTCATACATGTTTCCACCACTTAGCGTCTGCACACGACATGTGCTCGGCAGACTTCAAGCGAAAGCCGACGTGGGTGTAGACCACGACCTACCTAAACACTCAAGTCTCTAGTCCAGGTTTATCGCCTATTCGGGTTCCATCCATGAGGAGATCCGGCCGGAGTTTCGCTCACAGCCCCAAACGATGTGAACAGGGTTCCGTGACACCAAACGGGCGCCCGGTATACCCGGCCACGTGCCTACCGCATCACAGCCCACCCCTACAGTCAGCGCTGTCCACGGCCTCCAGCATACTACAAACACCAGAAACTACTTGCAACTCCTGGACAGAGGACAAGGGTGAATAAGAAGTCGAGTGGGGTCATATTTCAGGGCCCAATGTATGGTAGTAGCTGAATCATGGATCACAAACACAGAACTCAGTTCCTGAGGACGGCTGCAATGAGACAACCCACCATGTACTCCTACATGGCCTCTCACCGCTACCTTTACCAAATCGTATTCACACACTTAGCTCACACACAGTAGGACATGTTCACACACCTCTGATTCATCCCCGATGAATCAGACCTGACTCAACTCTAAGCAGTAGCAGGCATGACAAACAAGCATGAATGAGTAGGCATAACAGGGCTCAAACAACTCCTACTCATGCTAGTGGGTTTCATCTATTTACTGTGGCAATGACAGGTCATGCAAAGGATAAAGGGGTTCAGCTACCGCAGCAAGTAACAGTGAATCGTTGTTGTCCTAATGCAGTAAAAGAGAGCAGGAGCGAGAGAGTAGGATTGTATCAGAATGAACAAGGGGGTTTTGCTTGCCTGGCACTTCTGAAGATAACATTGAGTCTTCATCAGTGTCAACGATCACATCATCGGTACAACGTCTACCGAGGGGGAAACAACACCGGCAAACACAGAAGAAACACGATCAATGCAATGCACAATATGATGCATGCTATGACATGGCAATATGAATGTGTTTTGGGCTAATGCACCTAGCTATGATTTAAATGAAGTTGGTTTGAATACATGATTCAAATTCAAACTCTATATGTGATTATTTAAATGCCTTTTATATGATTTGTGCTAAACAGCAGCTATAAGTTGTTCTAACATGCATGAAAATGGTACAGATGGATTCCTTGAATTTTTCTGATAATTTTTCATATATAAATTATTTATTTTGGAGTTACGGTTGAATTTCTATGAATTTTAGAAGTTTATACAATTTCCTGAAATTTCCTGATTATTTATAAAATAAACTAAATTCCAGAAAAGGAATATTGCGTCAGCATGGCGTAAGGCTGAGGTCAGCAGGTCAACTGGGTCGCCCAGAGTCAAACCTGACGTGTGGGGTGGGGGCCACACGTCAGTGTCACAGTTAGTTAACAGGGGGTTATTTGCTTAATTAAAGGATTAGGGGGGTCGGGGCCCACTGGTCAGTGTCTGGACTAACTAACCTAATTAAAATTAACCCTAACTAACTTGGTTAGCCGGGCGGGGCCCGCATGTCAGTGGGAGAGAGGGGAGAGTCAAACTGGACAGTGGGGTCAACCCACGCCGGTCAAGGGTCAACGGTCGCCGGCTTTTAGCCGACGGCGAGCCCGACGCGGCGGCGAGAGTGGTTTTGGCCGTTTCGGCAACCAAACGAGCCGCGGAGGGTGGCTATGGGTAGCTGTGAACATGCCGCAACTTCTGGTGGAGTCGGTTGGGGTCGGGGCGGCCGGAATCGGCGCCGGCGACGACTTAGGTGGCCGCCGGAGTTCGGTTCTGCGCGGGATCGCGTTTCAGTGCGTAGAAGAGCGGGGCAAGGGGCTAGAAGGGTGCTACGCATCGCGAGGAGTAGGTTGGACACTCCAGGGTGACCATTTGGTCACCGGAGCATCGTCGACGGCGAGCTCAGGCGGCGGTGCATCTCGGTCATCAAGGGGGCGACGGCTACGGCAATCAAACGAAGAGGGGAAGAGGGGGAAACGGTGGCGGAGCTCACAGCGGGTGCAGCGGTGGCCTCGGCGAGGTCGGGGACGGTCCGGAGCCGACGAATTTGACGGTGATGGCCGGCGGGTCCGAGGTAGAAGACGAGCTCGGTGAGGCCGTTCGGGGGCTTCTGGAGGGGCAAGGCTCAGTGAGGTGGGTCGAGGACGGAATGGCGGAGCTTGTGGGCTGGTCGGGGAAGCGAGGGAGGCCCGGTGGCCATGGTGGCAGTGGACGGCGGCGACGAGCGCGCTCGGGCGCGAGAGGGGGAGAGCAGAGAAGGGAGAAGGGGTCGGGAGAGAGTGAGAGAGAGGAGCGAGGGGGCTGCGTGGCTTCACCCGAAGAGGCCAGGGCGAAGCGACAAGCAGGAGGTGGCTGGGGCGGCGTGGCGCTCGCCACGCCTCGCCTCTGTCCTTCTGGCGAGGGAGGAAGACGATAGGGGAGGGAGGCGGCGGTGGGCTGGGCCGGAACGGAAGCTGGGCCGGCTCTGCTGCAGGTGAGCGCCAGGTAAGTGGCTGGGCTTCTCTTTTTTTTATATTTCTGTTCTGTTTTCTATTTAATTGCCACTGAATTCAAATTCAAGCAAATTTGAAAACAGTGCCAAAACTCCCCTGGATAATTTTATGTCACTTAAGGTCTGCTCCTCATAAACATAAAATATCTCAGGGCTTTTGAAAATATATTCATTATATATTATGAATATAACTCCAAATTCAAATAAAATATTGATTTAAAATCAGAGTCCAAATAATTCCTTAGAAATGTCCCAAAATTTTGGTTTGATTTATAACTCTTGCCAAAATTGTCAGAGCTATTTCTAGGGCATTTTGGATTTACTGATTGCAATTTTAGGGTTTCTTGCCCCTTTATTAAAATGATTTCCGAGGCTTTCAATTTCCTCATTTCAACTTTCGGAATATAGACATGATGCACACATGAAGCTAGCCTAGAGCATTACCAGAAGCTAGGGATGTGACAACTCACCCCCACTAAACAAGAATCTCGACCCGAGATTCAAGTGTAGGGTAAGACGAAGGGGAACGCAACCTAACACAATCTTCACGATCCAGGTTGCCCTTCATAAGAACATTGATTCGATCACCATCATTGTCTTGTCGTCTTGCTCTGAGAACTCCAGCCAACATGACAACGAGAGGAGAAGGAGACTCTAGAAGGATCAACCTTCTCGAAGGTCGAACAACTCAGGATTAACTCTCGAAATGAGACGTAACAACATCACTCGAGCCGAGACACAAAACACACATCTAGAGGGATGGAGTGGAACAAATGACGAGGGTTCACTAGGTAGACAACAATTCCACACCTAAGAGGGTGGTGAACGGTTGTCAAATAGCGAGGAGTTGAGTTGCCATGATACCATAACGAGACACCTTAGGAACCGTGACTCGTAGAAATATCCCCTTAAGTGGCAAAAAGAATTACCTTTGATTCAAAGATCATTGAAACTCTTTATACCAGCTTAAGGCAAATCATAATCGATCATTTAGAGGGGTTCGGTAGAATGGCATACTCGAACTTGGATGATGTGGATTACCTTGTTGAAGACAACGTAATGGATGAATTTGCTTACCACCGGAAATGGAGGAGACCCATGGTAGAATGGCACATTGGCGGTGCAAGCTGGGAACAGAATGCAAATGCTGGGAATGATTCTGGTAACTGGGGGAAGAACCCAACAATAGAGAGTGAACTCACTGTTTGAAAGTTATAGCATAATCGAGGGAACTGAGAGCAATCCCAGTTAGTGTCGATGATAACACCTAGCGCTTGTGTGTGCTCTCAAGAACTTGAGCATTTCCATAATCATCAAGATTTTACCAATATCCGTGTCAAGGATCCTGGCAACACAACTTGCTACCATGATGAATGGTGATGGAGGATGCAGATGCAAAGGAAGATAACACCTTCTCAGATTTCACCTTAGCGAGGCCAAGCAAATAAAATCTGGATGATCGACCGAGAGACATTTAGCACTCCGCTTCTAATGTTCTCCTTGATGTGCTAGTGTAACCCATTCATAGATATGGTTTGATATCTAGAACATCAAGTAAAAGGTCGGACTTCGGGATCTCAAAAATCCATAGGGGCAACTAGGGAGTAAATCCTACGAAATCCCTATGGGGAGGTGGCCAACTTCTCCAGTCAAGATACTACAATATTAGGTCTCCCGGCGGGGTGTGTTGGCCACGACATCCACTTTACCGGTTTCCGAGGGACCGATATTATAGTTCTTGGGAAATGTTCCAAACCATCATATCTGCCTGAGATTCAGATCTGGTTGGTGTCAGGATATTCCAGACTCATCGAGTCTAGGAAGAAAAAGGAAAGTTTGCAACACAATTCGATGAGATGACGTTGCGAGATTCTCGGGAATGAACTACGATAGCAAGCTCCAAACATGAGCTGGTTCTGCTACTAACATGTGATCACGTTGTCCCAGACAAGCATGGCCACGTAGTAGTCTTATAATTAAACACTACCGAGTTCAGGTGGGGAACCATAATCGAGGATATCGAAGTCTTTACGCAAGTCCATGGATTAGATCCCAAGCATAGACTTCTTTTCCTTGAACAAGTCAATCAGTGGCTTAGTGTGCTAGGGACACATATAGAATGAAGGTTGCAAGTCTCCAGACTACAGAATACTTCGCACGTGTGCATGACTGATTTGGGATGATTCCAAAGGAAACAAAACAATCTTCCTCGAATTCATGGCGGCAGCTTGCATCAGATGCACATGAATTAAAGGAAGTTACTACCTTCATCCAAACATATGCTTCATGAACGAAACACGAAGAAATGCTTGCACAAGTTTCCAACACTAGGTTGATGTTCAACATGATTCATGGGGGAAGACAAAATGCTACTGATGGGCTCAACAACAACTCATCGGAATTTCCATATCACTGTACTTCCACCATCATGTGAACACGGTGATAGCATTGGTCAGACCAAGGATGTAAAGGTGTATGCTCGAGGGATCAACCACGAGTAAGACAACATTACGAGCATCGTTGGTACTGATTTGATTTGACGATTGCCCACACTCAAATCAAAGGATTGATAAGACAATAAGTCCATCAACTGATCACAGGGACCAATCGATGAAGATATCATCTTTCTTCAACACACTCTACACAAGAATATCCCTTTGGAACGAACTAAGTTAGGCAAGCTTTTATCTTCCAATTCTCCAAGTTGTTGTCTAGCTTAACCAACTAGCTCAGGGATATCCAACACAGATTCTTGGAGAAGGGTGGTTCACAAGAAACCAACTTGATCACGAGTTCAACATAACAGTCAGGAAACAACCGGTAACACTTCCAAGAAGATATTTGGAAAGTCACGAACCACCGATATGTTAGTAAGCTCGAGAACAATCTTGCTTTCCAGGGCAAGACAATATGATCAAATAAGCAAGGATTGGCACTATCCTAACTCACTGATCGGAGAGTGCACCATAAATAAGGACTAGGTAGCACAATCAACCTTAGGGTGACGATTCAATAATCAACACGCTAAGAATGAGGTTATCGTCCATTTAACTACCAAGCAACGGAGTTGCTAGCAGTATTGATTTCACACACCACGATTCACTTGTCGGCATTCCGGTTACAATAACACAGGAACCGAGGAATGAACAATGATGGCAAGAAGTATCACTGTATCAAGAGTTCATAGGATGGTGTGCAATTCCTATAACAATCCCGATATAAAATATGGTAATACTCCAAGGTAGAGCAGAACAAAAGCTGGATTAGCAATTTGATCTGCGGAGTACGACTTCTTTGACCCAATCCTGGAAATGGAAGAGGTACTGGAGTTTGTTTCTCCTAGTCATTCCGCGATAGAATGGCTTGACGGACCACAAGAGTAATAGGCATCGATAACGAACGCACGCACACTCTTGACTATCAATTGATAGACGAAGGTCAGTAGACAACTAAAGAGGGACAACTCAAAGGAACATATAACTTTCTGAGTTGTGGATGCATAGATTAGTATGTCGAACCAAGTTCAACATAATTCTTCCGGATAACCCATGCAGAAAGGTTGAGCTGGCAGAGTCACAATATAGCATGGAGAACTCATCGAGAGCACTCTTGTTGTCATCTTTTGGTTCAGAAGAACTCCTGCCAAGAATGGTTCATGGTAATTGGAAGAAGGATGTACCACGAACCTCGAGGACTATCGCAAAGGTTACTAATAACCTAAAGGAACTAGCAAACCCTATCAACATGAAGTAAGTAGAGTGAATCTCGGGTTCAGAACCCAGGAGTAGAATGCCTACTACTAAGTAGCACCACGGGATGCTTTCGAGAATGATGGCCAGAATCTTCACACTGGGAACACAAAACATTGCTAGATTACTAGGTGACTCCCTAAAACACCTAGGGTCATAATAATAACTCCAACATAAATGTCAAGGCAATAGAATACCTCAACTCAACAATTAGTGTGATTGAGCTGGCATAAAGGAACATCAAAACCAGAGGGAAAGGATTTTGCAAATGCATCAGACTATTTAGAAACCTGGGATGACTCGGACAGCATAACGGCTGTAAATGCTCAGAAAAGATTTGAGACAATCACAAAAATGGTGGCATAACCACTCAGAAGCACAATATTAAGATTTCGAGATCATCAGTTAACATACAGAAGTAATAGGAACTGAAACGAGGCTTAAGTCCAACAGTTCTATAAGTCTACGGACTAGTAACACGTGATCCTGATAGAAAGAAGAGATAGCCTAGTTCTTAATCCCCGTAGAAGAGAAGATGATGACTCAGATCAGAAGGCATAAGGTATAAGGAGTAAAAAGAGCCTTACGTTCGAACCCACAATCAATTCCCTTATATAACTAAAGAATTTCTAGACTCAACTTCGACCAGTTTGGCTTGGTAATCCTACAGGCAGTCAAGCTCTGATACCAACGCTGTCAGGACCCCGACTCAATGCCACATCGATCTAGCATGTAACACCTCATATCACTTTGCGGCCTCACGCACGGTATTCCCACGGGTGTCGCCTTACCTTTGCCCAGGACCGTTTGTGCCTTTTGGCACACGTATATGACAGTGTCGCTAGCATCCATATGATAAGGAGTCCGGGCTGACATGGCTAGTCGAAAACCCAAAGTGGCACTAACTTACAGGGACAGGCATCCATGACCCAGCATCGAACGTGTCGGTCATCAGCGAGTGAATCCAGGCTGTAGCACTGGGCTAGCAGGACTCCGGTGAACCGGACTGTAGCGGGCTAATAGGACTCCGGTATTCATCGCGTGACATTTCCCCGAAGGGACAGACACATGAACGAAGAAGGACACATGCCGGCCAGCCTAAGTGTTCCGGAGCAGTAGCAAGCTACCATGGCTCGGTGGAAACACTAGGAGACATTTCCCGGTAAGAGAGGCTACCAAGGATAAACAACTAGATAGTCAGATCCCACACATACCAAGCATTTCAATAACATACACACAATATGCTCGATATGTGCAAACACAACATGGCATCACAACATGACTCTACGACTCAAGTATTTAATCAATAGGCTCCGAGGAGCGGGATATTACAAACAGGGGTCTCATGACCCAACATTCAGAGCATACAAATCAAAGCACAAGCGGAAGCTATCATGTCTGAGTACAGACATCTATAAATGAAAAAGGCTGAGAAGCCTGACTATCTACCAGATCCTGCCGAGGGCACAAGATCGTAGCTGAGGTAACAAGCTAAACGTCGAAGTCCACGTGGAACTACTAGTGAGACCGAAGTCTCTCTGCAAAAACATAAAATAGGCAAACGTGAGTACAAATGTACCCAGCAAGACTTACATCAGAACTAACTACATATGCATCATTATCAACAAAGGGGATGGTGGGGTTTAACTGCAGCAAGCCAGCTTTGACTCGGTGGCTATCCTAAACTACGACTGCAAGTAACTCTTTTGAGGTGGCGCACACGAGTCCACATATTCACCATATCAATACACCACTACGGATCCGCTCCCATCTCCCTATGAGAACGACATCCATAGCACTCACGCTTATCTTGCGCATTTTAAAGTATCCACTTTCACTTGTCTATGAACTGATATAAGCAACCCAGAAGTCCTTTACCGCGGACACGGCTATTCGAATAGATGATGTTAACCCTGCAGGGGTGTACTTCTTCATACATGTTTCCACCACTTAGCGTCTGCACACGACATGTGCTCGGCAGACTTCAAGCGAAAGCCGACGTGGGTGTAGACCACGACCTACCTAAACACTCAAGTCTCTAGTCCAGGTTTATCGCCTATTCGGGTTCCATCCATGAGGAGATCCGGCCGGAGTTTCGCTCACAGCCCCAAACGATGTGAACAGGGTTCCGTGACACCAAACGGGCGCCCGGTATACCCGGCCACGTGCCTACCGCATCACAGCCCACCCCTACGGTCAGCGCTGTCCACGGCTTCCAGCATACTACAAACACCAGAAACTACTTGCAACTCCTGGACAGAGGACAAGGGTGAATAAGAAGTCGAGCGGGGTCATATTTCAGGGCCCAATGTATGGTAGTAGCTGAATCATGGATCACAAACACAGAACTCAGCTCCTGAGGACGGCTGCAATGAGACAACCCACCATGTACTCCTACATGGCCTCTCACCGCTACCTTTACCAAATCGTATTCACACACTTAGCTCACACACAGTAGGACATGTTCACACACCTCTGATTCATCCCCGATGAATCAGACCTGACTCAACTCTAAGCAGTAGCAGGCATGACAAACAAGCATGAATGAGTAGGCACAACAGGGCTCAAACAACTCCTACTCATGCTAGTGGGTTTCATCTATTTACTGTGGCAATGACAGGTCATGCAAAGGATAAAGGGGTTCAGCTACCGCAGCAAGTAACAGTGAATCGTTGTTGTCCTAATGCAGTAAAAGAGAGCAGGAGCGAGAGAGTAGGATTGTATCGGAATGAACAAGGGGGTTTTGCTTGCCTGGCACTTCTGAAGATAACATTGAGTCTTCATCAGTGTCAACGATCACATCATCGGTACAACGTCTACCGAGGGGGAAACAACACCGGCAAACACAGAAGAAACACGATCAATGCAATGCACAATATGATGCATGCTATGACATGGCAATATGAATGTGTTTTGGGCTAATGCACCTAGCTATGATTTAAATGAAGTTGGTTTGAATACATGATTCAAATTCAAACTCTATATGTGATTATTTAAATGCCCTTTATATGATTTGTGCTAAACAGCAGCTATAAGTTGTTCTAACATGCATGAAAATGGTACAGATGGATTCCTTGAATTTTTCTGATAATTTTTCATATATAAATTATTTATTTTGGAGTTACAGTTGAATTTCTATGAATTTTAGAAGTTTATACAATTTCCTGAAATTTCCTGATTATTTATAAAATAAACTAAATTCCAGAAAAGGAATATTGCGTCAGCATGGCGTAAGGCTGAGGTCAGCAGGTCAACTGGGTCGCCCAGAGTCAAACCTGACGTGTGGGGTGGGGGCCACACGTCAGTGTCACAGTTAGTTAACAGGGGGTTATTTGCTTAATTAAAGGATTAGGGGGGTCGGGGCCCACTGGTCAGTGTCTGGACTAACTAACCTAATTAAAATTAACCCTAACTAACTTGGTTAGCCGGGCGGGGCCCGCATGTCAGTGGGAGAGAGGGGAGAGTCAAACTGGGCAGTGGGGTCAACCCACGCCGGTCAAGGGTCAACGGTCGCCGGCTTTTAGCCGACGGCGAGCCCGACGCGGCGGCGAGAGTGGTTTTGGCCGTTTCGGCAACCAAACGAGCTGCGGAGGGTGGCTATGGGTAGCTGGGAACATGCCGCAACTTCTGGTGGAGTCGGTTGGGGTCGGGGCGGCCGGAATCGGCGCCGGCGACGACTTAGGTGGCCGCCGGAGTTCGGTTGCGCGCGGGATCGCGTTTCAGTGCGTAGAAGAGCGGGGCAAGGGGCTAGAAGGGTGCTACGCATCGCGAGGAGTAGGTTGGACACTCCAGGGTGACCATTTGGTCACCGGAGCATCGTCGACGGCGAGCTCAGGCGGCGGTGCATCTCGGTCATCAAGGGGGCGACGGCTACGGCAATCAAACGAAGATGAGAAGAGGGGGAAACGGTGGCGGAGCTCACAGCGGGTGCAGCGGTGGCCTCGGCGAGGTCGGGGACGGTCCGGAGCCGACGAATTTGACGGTGATGGCCGGCGGGTCCGAGGTAGAAGACGAGCTCGGTGAGGCCGTTCGGGGGCTTCTGGAGGGGCAAGGCTCAGTGAGGTGGGTCGAGGACGGAATGGCGGAGCTTGTGGGCTGGTCGGGGAAGCGAGGGAGGCCCGGTGGCCGTGGTGGCAGTGGACGGCGGCGACGAGCGCGCTCGGGCGCGAGAGGGGGAGAGCAGAGAAGGGAGAAGGGGTCGGGAGAGAGTGAGAGAGAGGAGCGAGGGGGCTGCGTGGCTTCACCCGAAGAGGCCAGGGCGAAGCGGCAAGCAGGAGGTGGCCGGGGCGGCGTCGGCGCTCGCCACGCCTCGCCTCTGTCCTTCTGGCGAGGGAGGAAGACGACAGGGGAGGGAGGCGGCGGTGGGTTGGGCCGGAACGGAAGCTGGGCCGGCTCTGCTGCAGGTGAGCGCCAGGTAAGTGGCTGGGCTTCTCTTTTTTTTTTATATTTCTGTTCTGTTTTCTATTTAATTGCCACTGAATTCAAATTCAAACAAATTTGAAAACAGTGCCAAAACTCCCCTGGATAATTTTATGTCACTTAAGGTCTACTCCTCATAAACATAAAATATCTCAGGGCTTTTGAAAATATATTCATTATATATTATGAATATAACTCCAAATTCAAATAAAATATTGATTTAAAATCAGAGCCCAAATAATTCCTTAGAAATGTCCCAAAATTTTGGTTTGATTTATAACTCTTGCCAAAATTGTCAGAGCTATTTCTAGGGCATTTTGGATTTACTGATTGCAATTTTAGGGTTTCTTGCCCCTTTATTAAAATGATTTCCGAGGCTTTCAATTTCCTCATTTCAACTTTCGGAATATAGACATGATGCACACATGAAGCTAGCCTAGAGCATTACCAGAAGCTAGGGATGTGACAGAGTCGTAGCTATATTGCAGTCGATATTCCTAGTCCTCTGTTTCTCTCTCTCTCTCGATCCTCTCAGTCATAGCACCAGTTTCTCCATCACTTGTATTTTATGTTCATTTCTAGTATCATTCATGTGTTCACTAATGTCCTATAGAGCAGTTCTTTAGCTCATCCAGTGACGCCCCTGGCGATGAGGTCGCTCTACTGCCACTAGTCATCACAAGTTGAGGTTCATGCTGTGGAGTCAAACGTGCAGATGTATCTAGGGCGACATAGTAGTTTACCATTCTTGATTCTGTCGAGCGCTAATGTTCTAACCACCTAAATGTAATATTTCCCTTTAATTTAATTATAAATATTTTTATACATATTTGATGCCAGTGTCGTGTGAGTTATTGTTTATGCATAGGAAAAAAACATTTCTTCCAAAAATTGTAAGCAAAACATGTGAGCACTCTAATCCATATATTATCGTCCACACAGCCACACGTGAGAGGGAACATTAATACATTTTAAACATGCACAATCAATGACTGGCGGAATCCAAATGACACCATTAAGTGAACGAGGCCCCATATAGTATTCTGTCGCAACATTGTCAACAGCAAGAAACAACAGAGTGCTTGCTATATGGATAGCAAAATGATAGCCTAGAGTGAGTGCATGCCATATGGGCAGCAAGAAGCAGTAGAGTGAGTAGTAATAATGCAGCATTAATATGAACGCATGGCTTTGATGAATTGATACACTAGTACACCTCAGTTATACTGACACAAAAATGAACTTGGGAAAATAAAACACAACAACAACGGCAAGCCCACACTTGTTAATTGTCATTCAAGGTGTACAGGTTCGAGACACACATTTAAATGTCAACCATTGTTTTAAATGGCATGAGTCACATTAACACAACACCATTAAAATAGATGTATAGCCCATCAACCCATTTAAGACGAGGTCGCTCAACCCACGTACTTCGCGTATCGCAGACGCGTATTCTGTAAATTAATCCACCATATGACTTTCATATTTATTAATTTGTTATATTAAGTGCTAATCTCATAGCACAGATGGACAGTTCAGATACCCTCCTCGCGTGCCACCATGTCCTAAAAATTCACGTCCATGTATTCATGTACTAGATAGCATAGGGCGAATAAACCAAACCCTAAGTCAGAATTAGGGTATTTCGGTACCTTTAACTGTGGTATTCTAGGGGGCTGGTGTGGTGATTGAGCGGCAGTGGCTGGGGGGGGGGGGGGGCTATGGCCCCCCAACATGGAACCAACTAATGAAGAAAAAAAATTGTGAGGGGTTTAGTTCAGAACATTTTTAGCTTTTGGCCCCCTTCCAAACACTTGTATTATGGGACGAAGGGAATGTAAAGTAAGTGCGCCGCGCCGTGTTCACTTTTACCATTTTTCATGTCGAGCATAGCGGTCGAAAGCCCACCCACCCCCGACGCACATGTGGTGTTCGTGTGATCGAGCCAATAATACAGGCTAGTAGCACTACTTTTTCTTTTTCTTTTTTGAAGTTCAGTAGCACTACTTTTTTAGAAGAACTTGCTTTGCTATTTTCAGCTGTTATTACTTCTTGAACTCGGAGATTAGCAAACAGTAGCGTTCGCGTTTCATAGAATGTTAGTTGGAGCTTGTATGTGTATTTACTGTTTGTTTCGGCCACTTATCGGTTCGTTCCAGCTTGTACCACATCGATAGTTTGCTTCTTCAATACATCACGTACTTCCATTTACTTCAGATTTTAATTTTATTGTTTGGTCAGATTTACATGAAAGTTCCTTCGGTAAGAGCAACTGATCTTCTAAATTTTAGAGGAATAAACGACCGGGTATACTTTAGAGTTTAGAGGAGTACATTTGCTCCACACAAAAAAATGCCGTTTTTAACCGAGCCCCAAAACTTAACAGAGCAACAAAAAAATTTGAAAGGCATATGAACACAAATTCGGTACTAAATTTGGCTCAAACTACAAGATAAAACTTACTAAAACAAAATTTGGTGCAGATTTGAAATATCTTACATCAAATTACTAAAACAAAATTCGAAATCTGACTCTTCCGCGAGCCTCTTTTAATCCGCTCTGCTCAACCCTCAGATCATAGCATCGGGGCCGTCACTGTCGCCGTCGCCGTCTTAGTCGCTGGAGAGGTCGATGACATCTGTCCTCTCCGCCGCGTACTCCTCGTACAGTTGGCACTCCGCTTCGACACGCTTCGGGTAGCGGCAGCGGAGCTCGTCCATGTACGCCTCGCTGGCTTGCTCTGCAGCGATAGGCTCGCGGGCCTCTTGGTCTTCCCGCCTCTCGCATGGGGTGGCCACCTGGGGGTCCACCGGCTCCAATGGCGACATGGAACCAAATGGAAGTTGCGACAGCCAGGGCCGCCGTACAGGTGCACCGACTTGATGTCGTATGCACGTGTCGCCTGTTGTGCCGAGTGGAACGAGCCGAGCCAGTGGGTCTTGCCGGTGTCGCGGTCGTAAATAGCAGCCACCCACGCCCCCACTTGCACTGCCACACAGTGGCGGAGCTAGCATCTGACGACAGGGTGGTCCGCCCCCAAAAAATGGACAAGCAATACGATATGTAAATGTTCTAACTGATTACCAATATCACAAAGAAATAGACTAATATGGTCATACAAACACACTAAAATTCTTAATTAAATCTTATTGCAAAATTATGAATGTATTCATGTACTAGATAGCATAGGGCGAATAAACCAAACCCTAAGTCAGAAATTAGGGTATTTTGGTACCTTTAATTGTGGTATTCTAGGGGGCTGGTGTGGTGATTGAGCGGCA
>NC_041385.1:657975307-657993609 GCF_002162155.2 Triticum dicoccoides
CCGCTGGCAGCAGCAGCCGCGCGGGGCAGGAGCGCGGCCGGAGCAGAGGGACGAGCAGGAAGGAGAGGCGAGACCACGGGAGCATCCTGGGCGCCGCGCGACTGGGGTCCGGATTCCGGCCAGCGACGGGCGGCGGGGTGGCGAGGAACAACGACGGCGAGGCGGCTGAGCGTCGGGGTCGTGCAGTGCCATGTGAGGGCATCGCCGCATCGGAACGAAGGGCTGTGCTCGATGTGGGCTGCGTGGGTCAACTGGTATGGGCATTGGGCCTTTTTGTTTTACTCTGGCCGAGTTAGAGATTAGAGATCTATATGTACAATAGGCTGACCCAAAATTCCAGGGTGGGCGCGGCCCACCCTGGCCACCCTGTAGCTCCGCCCCTGCTGCCACATGCCGATGTATTTAGGCTCCGGTGGCGCATATGTGTGTGTGTGTGTGTGGGAGGGGGGGGGTTAGGGAAGTGGTTTGCGCCACGGCGAGGGTGCGGGAGGTATCGGAGCAGGATGCGTCGTCGCGGCGTGGATCCGCCAGTAGAGCTGTGGATGGACGGCGGGGAGTGGCAGTGGCCGAATCCTGTTATTTCCGCTGGGGCGCATGCGACGGAGTGGAGGATGTGTAAGCGGTGGCGTGGATTGGGCAGAGTCCAAGGGGGGAGTCCTACTAGGACTCTCAGTTGAACCTACGTACAAACTACACACCTCAAATCCGTATTAGACATACAGATAAAAAACCTACGTACTACATACATAGCTAAAACTAATAATTATGGGATATGTCGACGATCTCCGTGCCCGGCCCGGGTTGACGGACAACTGTGGCAGCTCCTGCGCTTGCGGAGGCTCCGGCTCCTCCTCCTCCTCCCCGTCCGCCTCCAGTCCGGTGAAAAGTGTGTCGGTCGCCGCCCGTTCTTGTCGAATGAACCATCGGTCAACATAGGCCTCATCCTGGATAGACTCCAGGATGGCAGTCCGCTCCGCCATTTCCATCGCTTGGGCAACCTCATACTCCGCCATGGCAAAAGTTGTGATTCAGATTATGAAGGGAGAAGACTCCCTAGAGGAGATAAACAAAACATTCATCATTATTATTCCCAAGGTATTAAACCCCACCTATCTTTTTCAATTTCAACCCATTAGCCTTTGCAATGTGATTTTCAAGATTGCAGAGAAAGTGCTAGCTAACTGAAGCAGATTCTCCCTGAAATCATTTCCCAAGAGCAGTCCGCATTTGTTCCTCGCCGCTTAATTACTGATAATGTTATACTGCGTATGAATGCCTTCATTATAGGAAAACAAATAGGAGCAAGAAGAATTCTCATTGTGCAATCAAGCTGGATATGAGAAAAGCTTATGATCGACGGGAATGGGCCTATCTAGAAGCAATGATGATGAAACTTGGTTTTTGTCGCCCTTTTGTTCAGGCAGTCATGAGAGGTGTAACTTCGGTTTCCTTCTCTGTCCTTTTCAATGGGAGACTCACAAGTGAGTTTCGCTCTTCGAGAGGCATACGGCAGGGGGACCCTATCTCACCCTACTTGTTTTTCATTACTAGTGATGGCTTATCTTGTTTGTTGAAGCATGAGGCTAGTCACTAAATGAAATATGCCCTAGAGGCAATAATAAAGTTATTATTTATATTTCCTTATATCATGATAATTGTTTATTTTTATGCTAGATTTATATTAACCGGAAACTTAGTACATGTGTGAATACATAGACAAACAGAGTGTCACTAGTATGCCTCTACTTGACTAGCTCGTTGAATCAAAGATGGTTAAGTTTCCTAGCCATAGACATGAGTTGTCATTCGATTAACAGGATCACATCATTGGAGAATGATGTGATTGACTTGACCCATTCCGTTAGCTTAGCACTTGATCGTTTAGTATGTTGCTATTGCTTTCTTCATGACTTATACATGTTCCTATGACTATGAGATTATGCAACTCCCGAATACCGGAGGAATACTTTGTGTGCTACCAAACGTCACAACATAACTGGGTGATTATAAAGGTGCTCTACAGGTGTCTCCGATGGTGTTTTTTGAGTTGGCATAGATCAAGATTAGGATTTGTCACTCCGATTGTCGGAGAGGTATCTCTGGGCCCTCTCGGCAATGCACATCACTATAAGCCTTGCAAGCAATGTGACTAATGAGTTAGTTACGGGATGATGCATTACAGAACGAGTAAAGAGACTTGCCAGTAATGAGATTGAACTAGGTATTGTGATACCGACGATCTTATCTCGGGCAAGTAACATACTGATGACAAAGGGAACAACGTATGTTGTTATGCGGTTTGACCGATAAAAATCTTCGTAGAATATGTGGGAGCCAATATGAGCATCCAGGTTCCACTATTGCTTATTGGCCGGAGACATGTCTCAGTCATGTCTACATAGTTCTGGAACTCATAGGGTCCGCACGCTTAACGTTCAGTGACAATTGGTATTATGAGTTTATGTGTTTTGATGTACCGAAGGTTGTTCGGAGTCCTGGATGAGATCAGGGACATGACGAGGAGTCTCGAAATGTTCAAGATGTAAAGATCGATATATTGGAAGGCTATATTCGGACATCGGAAAGGTTCTGAGTGGTTCGGGTATTTATCGGAGTACCGAAAAGTTACAGGAATTCGCCGGGGAGTATATGGGCCTTATTGGGCTTTAAGGGAGAGAGAGATGGGCTACCTATGGCAGGCCGCGCGCCCCCCAAGGCCTAGTCCTAATTGGACTAGGGGAGGGGCGGCGCCCCCTCCTTCCTTCTCTTCTCTCTTCCCTTTCCTTCTCTCCTACTCCTACTACTTGGAAGGGGGGGGGGAATCCTACTCCTGGTGGGAGTCGGACTCCCTAGGGCGCGCCGTAGTAGAGGGCCGGACCTCTCCCTCCTCCACTCCTTTATATACGGGGGAGGGGGGCACCCATATACACACAAGTTGATCATTGATCTCTTAGCCGTGTGCGGTGCCCCCTCCACCATAATCCACCTCGGTCATATCGTTGCGGTGCTTACGCGAAGCCCTGCGTTGGTAGCTTCATCATCATCGTCATCACGCCGTCGTGCTGACGAAACTCTCCCGCGACACTCTACTGGATCGTGAGTTCATGGGACGTCACCGAGCCGAACGTGTGCAGATCACGGAGGTGCCGTGCTTTCGGTACTAAGAACGGTCAGATCGTGAAGACGACTACATCAACCGCATTGTCATAACGCTTCCGCTTACGGTCTACGAGGGTACGTGGACAACACTCTCCCCTCTTGTTGCTATGCATCACCATGATCTTGCATGTGCATAGGAAAATTTTGAAATTACTGCGTTCCCCAACAGTGGCATCCGAGCCAGGTTTATGCGTAGATGTTATATGCATGAGCAGAACACAAGTTAGTTGTGGACGATAATAGTCATACTGCTTACCAGCATGTCATACTTTGATTCGGCGGTATTGTTGGATGAACCGGCCCGGACCGACATTACGCGTACGCTTACGCGAGACTGGTTCTACCGACGTGCTTCGCACACAGGTGGCTGGCGGGTGTCGGTTTCTCCAACTTTAGTTGAATCGAGTGTGGCTACGCCCGGTCCTTGTTGAAGGTTAAAACAGCACATACTTGACGAAAAATCGTTGTGGTTTTGATGTGTAGGTAAGAACGGTTCTTGCTCAGCCCGTAGCAGCCATGTAAAACTTGCAACAACAAAGTAGAGGACGTCTAACTTGTTTTTGCAGGGCATGTTGTGATGTGATATGGTCAAGACATGATGCTAAATTTTATTGTATGAGATGATCATGTTTTGTAACAGAGTTATCGGCAACTGGCAGGAGCCATATGGTTGTCGCTTTATTGTATGCAATGCAATCACCCTGTAATTGTTTTTACTTTATCACTAAGCGGTAGCGATAGTCGTAGAAGCAATAGTTGGCGAGACGACAACGATGCTACGATGGAGATCAAGGTGTCGCGCCGATGACGATGGTGATCATGACGGTGCTTTGGAGACGGAGATCAAAGGCACAAGATGATGATGGCCATATCATATCACTTATATTGATTGCATGTGATGTTTATCCTTTATGCATCTTATTTTGCTTAGTTTGATGGTAGCATTATAAGATGATCTCTCACTAAATATCAAGGTACAAGTGTTCTCCCTGAGTATGCACCATTGCGACAGTTCTTCGTGCTGAGACACCACGTGATGGTCGGGTGTGATAGGCTCTACGTTCACATACAACGGGTGCAAGCCAGTTTTGCACACGCAGAATACTCCGGTTAAACTTGACGAGCCTAGCATATGCAGATATAGCCTCGGAACACTGGAGACCGAAAGGTCGAGCGTGAATCATATAGTAGATATGATCAACATAGTGATGTTCACCATTGAAAACTACTCCATCTCACGTGATGGTCGGACATGGTTTAGTTGATTTAGATCACGTGATCACTTAGATGATTAGAGGGATGTCTATCTAAGTGGGAGTTCTTAAGTAATATGATTAATTGAACTTTAATTTATCATGAACTTAGTCTTGATAGTATTTTGCAAATTATGTTATAGATCAATAGCTCGCGTTGTTGCTTCCCTATGTTTTTATATGTGTTCCTAGAGAAAACTAAGTCGAAAGATGAGAGTAGAAATGATGCAGACTGGGTCCGTGATCTAAGGTTTATCCTCATTGCTGCACAGAAGAATTATGTCTTTAATGCACCACTAGGTGACAAACCTATTGCAGGAGCAGATGCAGACATTATGAACATTTGGCTAAGCTCAATATGATGACTACTTGATAGTTTAGTGCACCATGCTTTACGGCTTAGAACCGGGACTTCAAAAACGTTTTTAAACATCACGGAGCATATGAGATGTTCCAAGAGCTGAAATTGGTATTTCAGACTCAAGTCCGTGTCAAGAGGTATGAGACTTCTGACAAGTACTTTGCCTAAAAGACGGAGGAGAATTGCTCAAGTAATGAGCATGTGCTCAGATTGTCTGGGTACTACAAGCGCTTGAATCAAGTGGGAGTTAAACTTCTAGATAAAATAGTGATTGACAGAGTTCTCTAGTCACCATCACCAAGTTACTGGAACTTCGTGATGAACTCTAGTATGCAAGGGATGACGAAAACGATTCTCGAGCTCTTCGTGATGCTGAAATCGATGAAGGTAGAAATCAAGAAATAGCATCAAGTGTTGATGATTGACAAAATCACTATTTTTAAGAAAAGGGCAAAGGGAAAGAAAGGGGACTTCAAGTAGAATGGCAAGAAAGTTGTCACTCCCGTGAAGAAGCCCAAAGCTGGACCAAAGCCTGAAACTGAGTGCTTCTACTGCAAAGGAAATGGTTACTGGAAGCGGAAATGCCCTGAATATTTGGTGGATAAGAAGGATGGCAAAGTGAACAAGGGTATATTTGATATATAGGTTATTGATGTGTACCTTACTAGTGTTTAAAGTAGCCCCTGGGTATTTGAAACTTGTTCGGTTGCTAAGATTAGTAACTCGAAACAGGAGTTATAGAATAAACAGAAACTAGTTGAGGGTGAAGTGACGATGTGTCTTGGAAGTGGTTCCAAGATTGATATGATCATCATCGCACACTCCCTATACTTTCGAGATTAGTGTTGAACCTAAATAAATGTTATTTGGTGTTTGCATTGAGCATGAATATGATTAGGTCATGTTAATTGCAATATGGTTATTGATTTAAGACAGAGAATAATTGTTATTCTGTTTACATGAATAAAACCTTCTATGGTCATACACCCAATGTTGATGGTTTATTGAATCTCAATCATGGTAATACACATATTCATAGTATTGATGCCAAAATATGCAAAGTTGATAATGATAGTGCAACTTATTTGTGGCACTGCCATTTGGGTCATATCGGTGTAAAGCGCATGAAGAAACTCCATGCTGATGGACTTTTGGAATCACTTGATTATGAATCATTTGTTGCTTGCGAACCGTGCCTTATGGGCAAGATGACTAAAACTCCGTTCTCCGGAACAATGGAACGAGCTAGTGACTTACTGGAAATAATACATACCGATGTATGCGGTCCAATGAGTGTTGATGCTCGTGGCGAGTATCGTTATTTTCTGACCTTCACAGATGATTTAAGCAGATATGGGTATATCTACTTAATGAAAAACAAGTCTGAAACATTTGAAAAGTTCAAAGAATTTCAGAGTGAAGTGGAGAATCATCATAACAAGAAAATAAAGTTTCTACGATCTGATCATGGAGGAGAATATTTGAGTTATGAGTTTGGACTTCATCTAAAACAATGTGGAATAGTTTCACAGCTCACGCCACCTGGAACACCACAGCGTAATGGTCTGCCCGAACATCGCAACCGCACTTTATTGGATATGGTGCGGTCTATGATGTCTCTTACCGATTTACCACTATTGTTTTGGGGTTGTGCATTAGAGACAGCTGCATTCACTTTAAATAGGGCACCATAAAAATCCGTTGAGATGACGCCTTATGAGCTGTGGTTTGTCAAGAAACCAAAGTTGTCGTTTCTTTAAGTTTGGGGCTGCGATGCTTATGTGAAAAATCTTCAACCTGATAAGCTCAAACCCAAGTCAGAGAAGTGTGTCTTCATAGACTACCCAAAGGAAACTGTTGGGTACACCTTCTATCACAAGATCCGAAGGCAAGATATTCATTGCTAAGAATGGATCCTTTCTAGAGAAGGAGTTTCTCTCGAAAGAAGTGAGTGGGAGGAAAGTAACACTTGATGAGGTAATTGTACCTTCTCCCGAATTGGAAAGTAGTTCATCACAGAAATCAGTTCCAGTGATTCCTACACCAATTAGTGAGGAAGCTAATGATGATGATCATGAAACTTCAGATCAAGTTACTACAGAACCTCATAGGTCTTCCAGAGTATGGTCCACACCAGAATGGTACGGTAATCTTGTTCTGGTAGTCATGTTACTAGACCATGATGAACCTATGAACTATGAGGAAGCGATGATGAGCCCAGTTTCCGCGAAATGGCTTGAAGCCATGAAATCTGAGATGGGATCCATATATGAGAACAAAGTGTGGACTTTGGTGAACTTGCCCGATGATCGACAAGCCATATAATATAAATGGATCTTCAAGAAGAAGACGGACGCTGATAGTAGTGTTACTATTTACAAAGCTCGACTTGTCATAAAAGGTCTTTTGACAAGTTCAAGGTGTTGACTACAATGAGATTTTCTCAACTGTAGTGATGCTTAAATCCATCCGAATCATGTTAGCAATTGCCATATTTTATGAAATCTGGCAAATGGATATAAAAACTGCATTCCTTAAATAGATATTTCTTAAAGAAGAGTTGTATATGATGCAACCAGAAGGTTTTGTCGATCCATAGGGTGCTAACAAAGTGCGCAAGCCTCTCGGAGTTGGAATATACGCTTTGATGATGTGATAAAAGCATATGGTTTTATACAGACTTTTGGAGAAGCCTGTATTTACAAGAAAGTGAGTGGGAGCTCTGTAGCATTTCTAGTATTATATGTGGATGACATATTGTTGACTAGAAATGATATAGAATTTCTGGATAGCATAAAGGGATACTTGAATAAGCGTTTTTCAATGAAAGACCTTGGTGAAGCTGCTTACATATTGGGCATCAAGATCTGTAGAGATCGATCAAGATGCTTGATAAGATTTTTCAGTGAGTAAATACCTTGACAAGTTTTTGAAAGAGTTCAAAATGGATCAGTCAAAGAAGGAATTCTTGTCTGTATTACAAGGTGTAAAGTTGAGTAAGACTCAAAGCCCGACCATGGTAGAAGATAGGAAGAGAATGAAAGTCATTCCCTGTGCCACAGTCATAGGATCTATAAAGTATGTTGTGATGTGTACCAGACTTATTGTGTACCCTCCCCTGAGTTTGGCAAGGGAGTACAATTTTGATCTAGGAGTAGATCACTGGACAACGGTCAAGATTATCCTTAGTAAGGACTAAGGAAATGTTTCTCCGTGATGGGGGTGATAAAGAGTTCGTCGTAAAGAGTTACGTCGATGCAAGCTTTTACGTCGATCCAGATGACTCTAAGTCTCAATCTGGATACATATTGAAAGTGGGAGCAATTAGCTAGAGTAGCTCTGTGCAGAGCATTGTAGACATAAAATATTTGCAAAATACATATGACTCTGAATGTGACAGACCCGTTGACTAAACTTCTCTCACAAGCAAAACATGATCACACCTTAGTACTCTTTGGGTGTCAATCACATAGAGATGTGAACTAGATTATTGACTCTAGTAAACCCTTCGGGTGTTGATCACATGACGATGTGAACTATGGGTGTTAATCACATACAGATGTGAATATTGGTGTTAAATCACATGGTGATGTGAACTAGATTATTGACTCTAGTGCAAGTGGGAGAGTGAAGGAAATATGCCCTAGAGGCAATAATAAAGTTATTATTTATATTTCCTTATATCATAATAAATGTTTATTATTCATGCTAGAATTCTATTAACTGGAAACTTAGTACATGTGTGAATACATAGACAAACAGAGTGTCACTAGTATGCCTCTACTTGACTAGCTCGTTGAATCAAAGATGGTTAAGTTTCCTAGCCATAGACATGAGTTGTCATTTGATTAATGGGATCACATCATTATAGAATGATGTGATTGACTTGACCCATTCCGTTAGCTTAGCACTTGATCATTTAGTATGTTGCTATTGCTTCCTTCATGACTTATACATGTTCCTATGACTATGAGATTATGCAACTCCCGAATACCGGAGGAACACTTTGTGTGCTACCAAACGTCACACCGTAACTGGGTGATTATAAAGGTGCTCCACAGGTGTCTCCGATGGTGTTTGTTGAGTTGGAATAGATCAAGATTGGGATTTGTCACTCTGATTGTCGGAGAGGTATCTTTGGGCCCTCTCGGTAATGCACATCACTATAAGCCTTACAAGCAATGTGACTAATGAGTTAGTTACATGATGATGCATTACCGAATGAGTAAATAGACTTTCTGGTAATGAGATTGAACTAGGTATTGAGATACCGACGATCAAATCTCGGGCAAGTAACATACCGATGACAAAGGGAACAACGTATGTTGTTATGCGGTTTGACCGATAAAGATCTTCGTAGAATATGTGGGAGCCAATATGAGCATCCAGGTTCCTCTATTGGTTATTGGCCGGAGACATGTCTCGGTCATGTCTATATAGTTCTCGAACCCGTAGGGTCCGCATGCTTAACATTCGGTGACGATCGGTATTATGAGTTTATGTGTTTTGATGTACCAAAGGTTGTTTGGAGTCCCGGATGAGATCAGTCACATGACGAGGAGTCTCGAAATGTTCGAGACGTAAAGATCGATATATTGGAAGGCTACATCCGGACATCGGAAATGTTCTGAGTGGTTCGGGTATTTATCGGAGTACCGGAGAGTTACGGGAATTTGCCGGGGAGTATATGGGCCTTGTCGGTGTCAAAACTGGCAGATCTCGGGTAGGGGATCTGATAACCCACATGTGTAGGGGATCGCAACATCTTTCGAAGGTAGAGTATTCAACCCAAATTTATTAATTCGACACAAGGGGAGCCAAAGAATATTCTTGAGTATTAGCAGTTGAGTTGTCAATTCAACCACACCTGGATAACTTAGTATCGGCATCAAGGTATTTAGTAGCAAAGTAGTATGCTAGTAATGGTAACAGTGGTAAAGGTAAAGATAGCAAAAAGTAATATTTTTGGGGTTTTGTAGTGATTGTAACAATAGCAACGAAAAAGTAAATAAGCGAATCACAATATATGCAAAGCTCATAGGCAATGGATCAGTGATGAATAATTATGTCGGATGCGATTCCTCATGTAATAGCTATAACATAGGGTGACACAGGACTAGCTCCAATTCATCAATGTAATGTAGGCATGTATTCCGAATATAGTCATACGTGCTTATGGAAAAGAACTTGCATGACATCTTTTGTCCTACCCTCCCGTGGCAGCGGGGTCCTATTAGAAACTAAGGGATATTAAGGCCTCCTTTTAATAGAGAACCGGACGAAAGCATTAACACATAGTGAATACATGAACTCCTCAAACTACGGTCATCACCGAGAAGTATCCTGATTATTGTCACTTCGGGGTTGTCGAATCGTAACACATAATAGGTGACTATAGACTTGCAAGATAGGATCAAGAACACACATATATTCATGAAAACATAATAGGTTCAGATCTGAAATCATGGCACTCGGGCCCTAGTGACAAGCATTAAGCATAGCAAAGTCATAGCAACATCAATCTCAAGACATAGTGGATACTAGGGATCAAACCCTAACAAAACTAACTTGATTACATGATAAATCTCATCCAACCCATCATCGTCCAGCAAGCCTACGATGGAATTACTCACGCACGGCGGTGAGCATCATGAAATTGGTGATGGAGGATGGTTGATGATGACGATGGTGATGAATCCCCCTCTCCGGAGCCCCGAACGGACTCCAGATCAGCCCTCCCGAGAGAGATTAGGGCTTGGCGGTGGCTCCGTATCGTAAAACGCGATGAAACTTCCTCTCTGATTTTTTTCTCTGTGAGACGGAATATATGGAGTTGGAGTTGAGGTTGGCGGAGCTGCAGGGGGCCCACGAGACAGGGGGGCGCGCCCCCACCCTCGTGGACAGGGTGTGGGCCCCCTGGTCTTCATCTTTTTCAAGCGTTTTTTTATATTTTCTGAAACTTGTCTCCGAGGATTTTCAAGTCATTCCGAGAACTTTTGTTTTCTACACATGAAACAACATCATGGTAATTCTGCTGAAAACAGCGTCAGTCTGGGTTAGTTCCATTCAAATCATGCAAGTTAGAGTCCAAAACAAGGGCAAAAGTGTTTGGAAAGTAGAGACGTTGGAGATGTATCAACTCCCCCAAGCTTAAACCTTTGCTTGTCCTCAAGCAATTCAGTTGATAAACTGAAAGTGATAAAGAAAAACTTTTACAAACTCTATTTGCTCTTGTTGTTGTAAACATGTAAAGCCAGCATTCAAGTTTCAACATATATTATGAACTAACCATACTCGCAATAACACCTCAATCTCACAATTACTCATATCAATGGCATAATCAGCTTGCGAGCGATAATAATAAAACTCGGATGACAACACTTTCTCAAAATAATCATTACATGATACAACAAAATGGTATCTCGCTAGCCCTTTCTAAGACCGCAAAACATAAATGTAGAGCACCTTTAAAGATCAAGGACCGACTAAACATTGTAATTCATGGTAAAGGAGATCCAGTCAAGTCATACCCAATATAAACCAATAGTAATGAATGCAAATGACAATGTGCTCTCCAGCGGGTGCTTTTTAATAAGAAGGTGATGACTCAACATAAAAGTAAATAGATAGGCCCTTTGCAGAGGGAAGCGGGGATTTGTAGAGGTGCCAGAGCTTGATTTTAAAACAGAGATTGAATAACATTTTGGGCGGCATACTTTCACTGTCAACACAACAACTATGAGATGGCTGTATCTGCCATACTACATGCATTATAGGCAGTTCCCA
Source organism: Triticum dicoccoides (assembly GCF_002162155.2). Classification (NCBI taxonomy): domain Eukaryota; kingdom Viridiplantae; phylum Streptophyta; class Magnoliopsida; order Poales; family Poaceae; genus Triticum; species Triticum dicoccoides. Next base: position 657,986,867 of record NC_041385.1, read on the forward strand.
CGCAGAATGGTAAAAGTTTATACTCCCCCAACCACCAACAAGCATCAATCCATGGCTTGCTCGAAACAACGAGTGCCTCCAACTAACAACAGCCCTGGGGGAGTTTTGTTTAATTCTGTTGATTTGCTTCGATCTTTTTGGATCATGGGACTGAGCATCCCGGTTACCGGCCCTTTCTCGTGAATGAGGAGCGGAGTCCACTCCTCTTGAGAATAACCCACCTAGCATGGAAGATATAGGCAGCCCTAGTGGAAACATGAGATGCTCGAGTATTCAAAACAAAATTTCATTTGAAGGTTTGGAGTTTGGCACATACAAATTTACTTGGAACGGCAGGTAAATACCGCATATAGGAAGGTATGGTGGACTCATTGGAATACTTTGGGGTTAAGGAGTTTGGATGCACAAGCAGTATTCCAGCTTAGTACAGGTGAAGGCTAGCAAAAGACCGGGAAGCGACCAACTGAGAGAGCGACAACAGTCATAAACATGCATTAAAACTAATTCACACCGAGTACAAACATGAGTAGGATATAATCCACCATGAACATAAATATCATGAAGGCTATGTCGATTTGTTTCAACTACTGAAAGTGCGTTATATCGACTAGAGGGGGGGGGGTGAATAGGCGATTTTTGAATTTGCTGGTGAGGAAATTCCTAAATGAAGAACTACTTGCAGCGGAATAAGTACTCAGAAGGAAGCATAACAGAACACAAACATAGTCATCATGATGAAATGAAGACAAGCGAGGAGTATAGAAAGCGTAAACACAGGATAACAAGGGAAGAAGATAGACAGACTGAAGAAATAGAGATGAGGAAATTGAGAAAGTCTTCAGTCAATGTCTTCAAACAGATATGAACAAGCACACAAGAACATACATGAGGAAATGAAAGAGTTGAGGAAATAGAACCAGTTAGCTCGGTGAAGACAATGATTTGGTAGACCAGTTCCAACTGCTGTCTCAGTTGTACATCTGGTTGGAGTGGCTGAGTATTTAAAGTCAAGGACACCCAGTCCCAGACACACAGTCCTCACAGTATTCTCCTTGAGCTAAAGTCACACAGACCTCACCCAATCACTCGTGGTAAGTCTTTAGGTGACTTCCGAACCTTCACAAACTCGGTCACTCGGCGATCCACAATTCCTCTTGGATGCTCTAGACCTTGACGCCTAACCGTTTGGAAGAAGCACAGTCTTCAAAGGAAACAAGCGTCGGATCCATGCAGGATCAATCTCTTCAGTGATGCTCAATCACTTGGGGTTTTGTAGGTTTGGGTTTGGGATTTCCTCACTTGATGATTTTCACTCAAAGTCCTCGAAGGATGGGTTGCTCTCAAATGACAAGTGTTAGTTTCTCTCGGAGCAGACAACCAACTAGTGGTTGTAGGGGCGGCTATTTATAGCCTAGGGAGCAGCCCGACATGATAAGACATAAATGCCCTTGTCTGATATGACCGTTAGGTGGGTAGATATTTTGGAACAGCTGGCGCGTAGCACATCAACGGTCCGAATTTTGAGGTTCGAATTCCTCAGGGCTATCATGTTCCTCACCTGGTAGGCAATTCGCACTGGCGAATTCCTAACTCTTCAGTCAGAACAAATTCCTCAGAGACCAGAAGAACTTCGTCTCTGTCACTGAAGAATATGGCTGAATTGTGCGAGATTTCCAATGGCTTCACTCGAAGGGATTGGTAGGTGTAGGATTTGAGTTGAGCATCACATGGAAATTTCTCCTTAGTATTTCCTCGACCCCCTTTAACAGTACGGTGTTTCCTATGACTCAAGAAAGAGAAAATGAAACTATGAAAACAAAAGTCTTCGCGCTTCATGTTCCTCGAATGAATACCAAGTCTTCAAGGTCACACTAATTTCTTCACTTTCAAAGTCTTCAGAAAGTCTTCTGAAATCCAAAGTCTTCAGCCGAAGAACTTCATTTTTAGGGGTCGACTTTCTCTGTAAATATCAAACTCCTCATAGACTTATAGACCTATGTATACTCACAAACGCATCAGTCTCTTAACCTATAAGTCTTCAATACACCAAAATCACTAAGGGGCACTAGATGCACTTACAATCTCCCCCTTTTTGGTGATTGATGACAATATAGGTTAAGTTTTCAACGGGGATAAATGTGTGAAGTGTAAATACTGATATTGAGGAATTTGATTGCAAGATATAGAAGAACTCCCCCTGAAGTTGTGCATAGTGAGGAATTTGATTTTGAAGCAATGCACACTTGAAGAGTATAATCATGGAGATCTCCCCCTATATCTTGTAATTCATACACGCATTTTATATATAATATGAGGAATTTAAAATGCATGATGAAATATGGTGACTGATGTAATTCAGCATGCGTGCATTAACATTAATGAGGAATAAGCATGCAGAAGAACACATCAAAAGTATCAAGCCACCATAGAGTTTAAGAGTACAACTCGATCCAGCAAAGTCATCAGAAGAACAAGAGTTGTAACTTAGCAAAAAAACGCCCATATATAGACTCGCTTGAAGACTAACTCAAATTTCTCCCCCTTTGTCATCAAAGACTAAAAGGGTTGAAACTGAGGACTAACACCTTTGAAGAATTTCATGATGATGATGGAGGAGCGCCAGCATTGTCAGGGTCTTGAGTCGTTGTGGGGCCTGCTGTAGTGTTGTCCAAGTCTTCATTCTCGTCCGTGTCGCGTGATGAAGAATATGAGCTGGCCACCAAGGAAGGAACCTTGACCTTCTTGAATTTCTTCGGTGGAGGTGCAGACCAGTCAAAGTCTTCCTTGAAGCCCATTTGCTTCAGATCTTCTTCGCCATATAGATGTGACATTATAGCCCAGGTGCGATCAAACACTTCATGAAGGTAGTAGTGGTTTTTCTTCACTGCATTATGTCTGGAAGTCATGTTGTGAAGAATAGAGCCAAACTGATGCTTAACCCATTTGTGATTCCGATCGACCTTCTGGTGAAGACTTATGAGCAGTTCACGGTCAGTCATCACACATGGAGCAGTGGCTTGAGGACTTGACTTTGGAGCATTGGCAGCAGAATCATGTGTGGTAGAGTCATCATTGGTGGAATAGGATGCAACTTTGCGGAATTGACCATCCAATGGACGAGTGCCTTCATCGATCACAACTGGTGACTTGCCCTTCCCATCAGATGAGGAAATGGTCCGCTTGAGGACTTCAATTGGGGGCAAGTAGCTGCCATGGTTAAGATTGTCAGCCTTATAGTTGAGTGAAGTCCTTGCTCTGAGGAATCTCATGATCCATGGTGCATATGGCTTCAGCTCAAACGGTGAAAGTGCAACATTGGCGAGAGTCCTCATGAAGAAATCATGGTAATTGATAGGAATACCATGCATGATGTTGAAGAGCATATTCTTCATCATCCCCACAATTTCTTCATCTGAAGAATCATGTCCTTTGATTGGGCTGATAGTCTTCGTCAAGATGCGGTATATGGTTCTTGGCACATAGAGCAATTCCTTCACGAGGAATTTGGTCCTGTGAATTTGTCCTGGCTTCAGCGGCTTCATGAGCACTTGCATATAATAATCAGTAAGTTCAGGTTCATCATACAGACAGCGAGCGCCTTCTGGTGGAGGACTGATTGTCAAGGCACAAAGCAATTCAGTGGCTGGTGCCTTGTAGTGAGTGTTATCAGTCATCCAGTCCAACACCCAAGAGTTGACGTCAGCTGCATTGCCTGTGATGTGCAAAGTTGCGTAGAACTGAAGAATTAGCTCTTCATTCTAGTCAATAATGTCAGTGCAGAAATTCAGCAAGCCTGCATCGTGAAGCAGACTGAGAACAGGCGTGAAGCATGGCATAGATTCCATGTCCACGTGAGGAATGTGCTCATGATCGAAGACTTTGTCCTTGTCAAAAAGAATTGAGGAATAGAAGTTGGCTTGGCTGGCTGTCCAGAAACGCTTCCTTCTAAGACGAGCATTGCCATAGGGGTTGAATTCAGTGAAGAAGACGTGCTCGCCGAAGAAATCATCAGCCTTGAATTTTGGCTTCTTTGAGAAGGGATTCTTTGGCTTGGGCCGAGGAGTGTCGGTGATTTGCAGTATCACCTCAGGAATCGCAATCTCAGGTTCCTCATGCTGAGGAATTTCAGCTTCTTCTGCGGTGGCAGCCTGAGCCATTTCTTCTTCATTTTGATTTTCATCAGCGCTAGTGGCTGGAATTTCTTCATGAACAGACGGGGTTGCACGTGGTTCATCAGATCCCACTTGGACTTCAGTAGTGGCTGGGGACTGAGGAACAACTTGGAGAGGAGTGAACATTGGTGAGTTTGGATGCTGACTGTCCCAAAATTCATCATTGAGCACAGGTGTGGTACATCCAATGTCCACATGCTCATCGTCAATTTCTTCAACACCTGCCTCTTCAGCAGTGAACTGAGGCATATGTGAGGAAATGATAGGGGTTGAAGGGATCGCATCCACTTCAATTTCTTCATCCAACTGCTCTGTCGAAGCAGCAGATGGAGTTTCTTCATCAGATTCCTTGGGAATCTCATATTCTTCACCATAAGGAACAAGGTCCTTTGATGGCATTGAGGAGACGGGAACGACATCAATTGGATTGTCAATTAAACTGATCAGAGTCTTCATCTTCTTCGGAGTTGAAGAATTTGATGAAGCTGATGCCTTCCTTTTCTTCATCGCTGCATGTTCTGCAGCCTTGGTCTTCTTCACATCAAGAGCAGATGGAAGTATAGGAGTTGGTGTAGGCGCAGGAGGTGCATTTTCTTCAGGCGCAACTGTTGCAGTTGCCCTGGCTTGTTCACTTTCCTCAGGCGCATCACTAGTGGATGCCCTGGCATGATCATTTCTTCAGGCACATCACTAGTGGATGCCCTGGCAATGTCATCAGCGGCTGGAATGGAGTCATTAGCCCTGGTATTCTCACTTTCTTCAGCAGCCATACTGACATCAGCAAGGCTGGCATGTTCCTTAGTGGGCTGAGCAGATTCTTCAGCTTGAGGAATTTCAACCTGCACCGGAGCAGTGGCAGTTGAAGTGAAAGTCTTCGTCAGATTGATGAAACGTACTTTTTCTCCCTTCCAATCAGCATGATACCGATTGAAATCATCACTCAGCTGCTTGATTTCAGCTTGTACAACAATGAGTTGTTCTGGAGTGAGAGTGAGGACATTGTCCTTGAGGAAGTGCTGCTTCTTGTATTGTGCTTTCTCCAGCCTTCGACCTTCTTCATATTTCCATTTCTCTTCCTCAATGAAGTGAGTGAGAACATGGCTTTGACCAGGAGTGAGGTTCAACTCTGGCAGAGGCGTGTTAGGGTCCTTGTGCCATAAGTCAATGAAGTCAAGGATCAACTTTGGATCCAATAGCAGTGGCACATTGCTGCCTTTGGCTCCAGCGGCCCTGGCTTGCCTGTCTCTGATGATTTCAGCAAGTTCATCATCATCCTCCTCCTCATCATCAAAGGGCACTTGGAAAGCGACTTGCTTCTTGTGAGGACTTGGTCGAATACCTCATCTAGCAGTGGCCTTTTTCTTCAGCAGTGAGGGACCAGCTGAGGAAGGTCGAGCAACTGAGGAGCTTGCAGATGTTCCTGAGGCAATATAGAAGCCTTGAGTCCTTTGGCACGTGGCAAGATGCACAGGTGCCAAAGATTTTGTAGGAGCATCCGAAGACTTTGTTGGAGGTACTGAGGACTTTGGAGGAGGAGCAGACTGAGGAATTGGCCATGAGGGCATTGAAGATGCTGGCCGTGAGGGCATTGCCGAGGAACTTGGTCGTGAGGGCATTGAAGGAGAAGCACTGGACTTGTGAGCAGGCTTCTTTGGCATAGCCTTCTTGGGCTTACTACCAGAGGCCTCAACAGTTTAGCAGCAGCAGCAGAATCTTCATTGAATTTCCTCACTGCTTCTTTTGCTTGCTTGGCTAGTTTGGCCTGGCGCCTAGACCATTCAGTAGCATAGTCCTCACCGCGCTTGCGGCTGGTGGGATGTCACATCCCTGGTCCTGTTATGCACTAGGCTAGACCTCATGTGAGCATCATGTTTTAATTCAAATGAAATTTGAATTGAGGAATTTTCAAAGCCTCAGAAACCTTCTAAAAATGATCAACATTAAAATCTCCTCAAAGAAGTCCAAGAAAATGTTCCTCTTAGTCTCTGAAAATATTGCAAAGAGGTAAAACTCAAAACAATATTTTTGGTATCTCAGAGTTAATTATTTTGGGCCTTTGAATTAAATAAATAGCTATTTGCATTGGATATATATTTGATATATAAATAATATATGTCCAATAATTACTGGAACATTTTATGTGGTTTGGTATATTTTAACTCTAGCCACATAACTATTTTCAGGATTTTATAAAATGGTTTAGTATTTTTCTAAACTAAAACAACACAGAACAAAATAGATAAATAAAAACAGAAATAGAAAGAGAGAGAAGGACTACCTGGCGCTCACCTGGTAGCCCACCTGGCCCAGCAGCACGGCCCAGCCCATCTCCACTTCCCCCCCTGTCGCCTTCCTCCTCGCGCCAGTAGGCACAGGCGCGTGGCCGACGCACGCCGGCGCACGCCCCGGCCACCTCCTGCTTGCCGCTCCACCTCGACACCCCGGACGCCTCCATGCGTGCCACGCCACCCCCCCTGGAACTCCCTCACTCTCCCGAACTCTCCCCCCCTCCTCTGCTTCCTCTCTCCCTCACTCGCCCGAACGGACCCGTCGCCACCGATGCCGTTCGCC
>NC_041385.1:657994049-658036598 GCF_002162155.2 Triticum dicoccoides
GTTCCCCTCCTCGGCCACCGCGGATCGCCGCCGTCAAATTCGTCCCCGTCCGGCCTCCCTCAAGCTCGCCGTCCACCTCTACAGGGTCTACGTGAGCTCTCCGTCCGTTTCCCCCTCTCTGTTTCGTCGTTCGCGCGCCGTAGCTAGGTTATCCACCAAGACCGAAACCCCATCGCCGCCGGCCATGGCGCCGCCGTGGCCAGGGCCACCGCAGCCCGCGCCTGAGCACGTCACCGTGCTCGGTGAACCCCCAGGAGCACGTAGCCCTCCTCGTTTACTCCTCTAGTGCGCCGTAGCTTCGCCACCGTTCGCGCCCGAACTCCGGCCACCGCGGAAGTGCTCGCCGCCGTCGTCTCCGGCCACCCCGCGGCCCCTCGTGTAGCCAGCTAGGTGCGGCCGTGTACGGGCTACCTTCTGGTGGCCTTCACGCGTCCAGCCGCCGCCCGTAGCGCAACCCCGGTGAACATCCGCCGCGTTTCGGGTCGCCGCCGGCCGAACTCCGGTGGCCAGTGACGTGGCGCTGTCATTAGCCACTAATGACGCACTAACCAACCCCCTAGGCCACTGACTGTGGGCCCCACCCTTGGTCAAACCCCAGTCAGCGCTGGGTTTGACCGGGATTAGGTCCTGTGTCACTGACGTGTGGCCCCCACACGTCAGGTTTGACCTGAGCCAGCCCAGTTGACCCTGCTGACGTCACCGTGACGTGGTGCTGACGCCATAATTCATTTCTGGATTTATATTATTCAGGAAATTCCAGAAAATTGTAAAAACTTCTAAAAATCATAGAAATTCAACCGTAACTCCAAATTAAATAAATTATATATGAAAAATTATCAGAAAAATTCAAGGAATCCATCTGTACCATTTTCATGCATGTTAGAACAACTTATAGCTGCTGTTTAGCACAAATCAATTAAATGGCATTTGAATAATCACATAAGGAGTTTGAATTTGAATCTTGTATTCAAACCAACTTCATTTAATCTGTTGCTAGTTGCATTAGCTCAAAACACATTCATATTGCCATGTCATGAGCATGCATCATATTGTGCATTGCATTGATTGTATTTCTTCTTTGTTGCCGGTATCTGTTCCCTCCCGGTAGACGATGTTCCGACGTTGTGATCGTTGACACTGATGAAGACTCAATGTTATCTTCAGAAGTGCCAGGCAAGCAAAACCCCCTTGTTCATTCCGATACAATCCCACTCTCTCGCTCCTGCTCTCTTTTACTGCATTAGGACAACAACGATTCATCTGTTACCTGCTGCGGTAGCTGAACCTCTTTATCCTTTGCATGACCTGTCATTGCCACAGTAAATAGATGAAACCCACTAGCATGAGTAGGAGTTGTTTGAGCCCTGTTGTGCCTACTCATTCATGCTTGTTTGTCATGCCTGCTACTGCTTAGAGTCGAGTCAGGTCTGATTCATCCGGGATGAATCAGAGGTGTGAGAACATGTCCTACGGTGTGTGAGCTAAGCGTGTGAACACGATTTGGTAAAGGTAGCGGTGAGAGGCCATGTAGGAGTACATGGTGGGTTGTCTCATTGCAGCCGTCCTCAGGAACTGAGTTCTGTGTTTGTGATCCATGATTCAGCTACTACCACGCATTGGGCCCGAAACCAATGGACCCTCTCGGCTTCTTGATCACCCTTGTCCTCTGTCCAAGAGTTGCAAGTAGTTTCTGGTGTTGGTAGTATGTTGGAGGCCGTGCGCAGCGCTGACCGTAGGGGTGGGCTGTGATGCGGTAGGCACGTGGCCGGGTAAACCGGGCGCCCGTTTGGTGTCACGGAACCCTGTTCACATCGTTTGGGGCTGTGAGCGGAACTCCGGCCAGATCTCCTCATGGATGGAACCCGAATAGGCGATAAACCTGGACTAGAGACTCGAGTGTTTAGGTAGGCCGTGGCCGACACCCACGTTGGGCTTCCGCTTGAAGGTTGCCGAGTACATGTCGTGTAAACGGCGGTAAGTGGTGAGAGCGTGTGTGAAGAAGTACACCCCTGCAGGGTTAATATGATCTATTCGAATAGCCGTGTCCGTGGAAAAGGACTTCTGGGTTGCTTATATCAGTTCATAGACAAGTGAAAGTGGATACTCTAAAATACGCAAGATAAGCATGAGTGCTATGGATGGCGTTCTCGTAGGGAGACGGGAGCGGATCCATAGTGGTGTATTGATATGGTGAATATGTGGACTCGTGTGCGCCACCTCAAAAGAGTTACTTGAAGTCGTAGTTCAGGATAGCCACCGAGTCAAAGCTGGCTTGCTGCAGTTAAACCCCACCACCCCTTTGTTGATAATGATGCATATGTAGTTAGTTCTGATGTAAGTCTTGCTGGGTACATTTGTACTCACGTTTGCCTATTTTATGTTTTTGCAGAGAGACTTCAGTCTCACTAGTAGTTCCGCTTGGACTTTGATGTTTAGCTTGTTACCTCAGCTACGATCTTGTGCCTCGGCAGGATTGGTAGATAGTCAGGCTTCTCAGCCTTTTTCATTTATAGATGTCTGTACTCAGACATGTTAAGCTTCCGCATGTGCTTTGATTTGTATGCTCTGAATGTTGGGTCGTGAGACCCCTGTTTGTAATATCTCGCTCCTCGGAGCCTATTGAATATTTACTTGTGTCGTAGAGTCATGTTGTGATGCCATGTTGTATTTGCACATATCGAGCATATTGTGTGTATGTTATTGAAATGCTTGGTATGTGTGGGATCTGGCTATCTAGTTGTTTATCCTTAGTAGCCTCTCTTACCGGGAAATGTCTCCTAGTGTTTCCACTGAGCCATGGTAGCTTGCTGCTGCTCCGGAACACTTAGGCTGGCCGGCATGTGTCCTTCTTCGTTCCTGTGTCTGTCCCTTCGGGGAAATGTCACGCGATGAATACCGGAGTCCTGTTAGCCCGCTACAGCCCGGTTCACCGGAGTCCTGCTAGCCCAGTGCTACAGCCTGGATTCACTCGCTGATGACCGACATGTTTGATGTTGGGTCATGGATGCCTGTCCCTGTAAGTTTGTGCCACTTTGGGTTTACGACTAGCCATGTCAGCCCGGGCTCCTTATCATATGGATGCTAGCGACACTGTCATATACGTGTGCCAAAAGGCGCAAACGGTCCCGGGCAAAGGTAAGGTGACACCCGTGGGAATACCGTGCGTGAGGTCGCAAAGTGATATGAAGTGTTACATGCTAGATCGATGTGGCATTGAGTCGGGGTCCTGACAGCGTTGGTATCAGAGCTTGACTGCCTGTAGGATTACCAAGCCAAACTGGTCGATGTTGAGTCTAGAAATTCTTTAGTTATATGTAGGGGAATTGATTGTGGGATGGAACGTAAGGCTCTTTTTACTCCTTATACCTCATGGCCTTCTGATCTGAGTCATCATCTTATCTTTCCTACGGGGATTAAGAACTAAGCTTTCTCTTCTTTCTATCAGGATCACGTATTACTAGTCCGTAGACTTATAAGATTGTTCGATTTAAGCTTGAGTCCAGTTCCTACTACTTCTGTATGTTAATTGTTGATCTCGAAACCTTGATATTGTGCTTCTGAGTGGTTATGCCACCATTTTTGTGAATGTCTCAAATCTTTTCTGAGCATTTACAGCCGTTATGCTGTCCGAGTCATCCCAGGTTTCTAAGTAGTCTGATGCATTTGCAAATCCTTTCTTCCCGTTTCAATGTTCCCATGGGCCAGATTAACCACACTAATCAGTGAGTTGAGGTACTCCGTTACCTTGACATATATGTTGGAGATATTATTATGACCCTAGGTGTCTTAGGGGATCATCTAGTAATTTAGCCATGATTTGTGTTCCCAGTGTGATGATTCTGGCCATCATTCTCGAAAGCATCCCGTGATGCTACTTAGTAATAGGTATTCTGTTCCTGGGTTCTTGAACCCAAGATTCACTCTACCTACTTCATGTTGATAGTAATTGCTAGTGCCTTTAGGATATTAGTAACCTTTGCGATAGTCCTTGAAGTCTGTGGTATCTTCTTCTTCCAAATACCATGAACTACTTATGGCAGAAGTTCCTCGTTGAACTGAAATATCACAACAGGATTATTCTTGAGGAGTTCTCCATTCATAAATCGTGACTCTGCCAGTTCTACCTTCTACATGGGTTATCCGGAAGAAATATGTTGAACTTGGTTCGACATACTAATCTATGCATCCACAACTCAGAAAATTATATGTTCCTTTGAGTTGTTCTCTTTAGTTGCATTCTGACCCTCGTCTATCAATTGATAGTCAAGAGTATGTGTGCGTTCGTTTATCGATGCCTATTACTCTTGTGGTCCATCAAGCCATTCTATCGCGGAATGACTAGGAGAAACAAACTCCAGTACCTCTTCCATATCCAGGATTGGGTCAAAGAAATTGTGCTCCGCAGAACAAATTGCTAATCCAACTTTTGCTCTGTTCTACCTTGGAGTATTACCATCTTTTATATCGGGATTGTTATAGGAATTGCACACCATCCTATGAACTCTTGGTACAGTAATACTTCTTGCCATCATTACTCATTCCTCGGTTCCGTGTGGTTATAACCGGAATGTCGACAAGTGAATCGTGATGTGTGAAATCAATACTCCTAGCAACCTTGTTGCTTGGTAGTTAAATGGACAATAACCTCATTCTTAACGTGTTTGTTCTTGAATCATCATTCTAAGATTGATCGTGCTACCTTGTCCATCTTCCTGGTGCACATTTCGATTGATGAGTTAGGATTTTGTCAAGTCCTCGCTCATTTGATCATATCGTCTTGCCCTGAAAAGCAAGATTGTTCTCGATCTTAGTAACATATCGGTGGTTCGTGATTTTCCGAATATCTTCTCGAAAGTATCACCAGGTTGTCGCCTGACCGCTATGTTGATCTCGTGATCAAGTTGGGTTCTTGTGAACCACCTTCTCTCCAAAAATCGGTGTTAGATATCCCTGAGCTAGTTGGTTAAGCTAGACAACAACTTGGAGAGTTGGAAGATAAAAGCTTGCCTGACTTAGTTCGTTCCAAAGGGATATTCTTGTGTAGGGTGTGCTGAAGAAAGATGATATCTTCATCGATTGGTCCTTGTGATCAGTTGCTGGACCTATTGTCTTATCAATCCTTTGATTTGAGTGTGGGCTATCGTCAAATCAAATCAGTACCAACGATGCTCGTAATGTTGTCTTATTCGTGGTTGATCCCTCGAGCATACATCATTACATCTTTGGTCTGACCAATGCTATCACTTGTTCACTTAACTATGGAATTCCTTTTAAAAGGAAATCCAGATGAATTGTTGTTGTGCCCATTGACAACATCCTTGTCTTCTCCATAATTTTGCTGAACATTAAGCTAGTGTTGGAAACTTTTGAAAGCATTTGTTCATGCTAGTTCATGAAGCATATGTTCGGATGTAAGAAGTGACTTCCTCCAGTTCATGTGCATTTGATGCAAGTTGCCGCCATGGATTCGAGAAAGTCAATGTTGCTTCCTCTGGAATCATCGCAAGTCAGTCATGCACACGTGCGAAGAATTCTGTGGTTTGAAGACTTGCAACCTTCAATCTATATGTATCCCTAGCACACCAAGCCACTGATTGATTTGTTCAAGGAGAAGGAGTTCCTTCATAAGAGCTAATCCGGACTTATGTAAGGACTTCGATACCCTTGTTGATGGTTCCCCCTCCTGAACTCGGTAGTGTTTTATTATAAGACTACTATGTGGTCATGCTTGTCTGGGACAACGTGTTCACATGTTTGTAGCAGAACCAGCTCATGTTTTGGAGCTCGCTATCGTAGTTCATCTCCCGAGAATCCCGCAACGTCATCTCGTCGATTTGTGTTGCAAACTTTCGTTTTTCTTCCTAGACTCGATGAGTCTGGAATATCCTGACACCAACCAGATCTGAATCTCAGGCAGATATGATGGTTTGGAACATTTTCCAAGAACTATAATATCGATCCCTTGGAAACCCGTAAAGTGGATGTCGTGGCCAACACACCTAGCCGGAAGACCTGTTATTATAATATCTTGATTGAGGAAGTTGGCCACCTCCCCATAAGGATTTCGTAGGATTTACCTCCCTAGTTGTTCCTTATGGATTCTTGTGCTCCCGAAGTCCGACCTTTACTTGATGTTCTAGATATCAAACCATATCCATGAATGGGTTACACAAGCACATCAAGAAGAACATTAGAAGCGGAGTGCTAAATGTCTCTCGGTCGATCATCCAGATTTTATTTCCTTGGCCTCGCTAAGATGAAATCTGAGAAGGTGTTATCTTCCTTTGCATCTGCATCCTCCATCACCATTCATCATGGTAGTAAGTTGTGTTACCGGACCCTTGACACGGATGTTGGTAAAACCTTGATGATTATGGAATTGCTCAAGTTCTTGAGAGCACGCGCAAGTGCTAGGTTTGATCGTCGGCATTAACTGTATAGCGCTCTCAGTTTCCTCGGTTATGCTATAACCATTCCAATAGTGGGATAACTCTCTATTGTTGAGCCTCTCCCCAGTTACTAGAATCATTCCCATCATTTGCATTTTGTTCCCAGTTTGCACCGCCAATGTGCCATTCTACCATGGGTCTCTTCCATTTCCAGTGATAAGCAAATTCATCCATTACGTTGTCTTCAACAAGGTAATCCACATCATCCAAGTCCGAGTATGCCATTCTATTGACCCCCCTCCAAAAGATCGGTCGAGAATTGCCTTAGGTTGGTTTAAAGAGTCTCAATGATCTCTGAATCAAAGGTAATTCTTTTTGCCACTTAAGGGGATATTTCTATGAGTCACCTTCCCTAAGGTGCATCGTTATGGCATCATGGAAACTCAACTCCTCGCTACGATGACAATCGTTTACCACCTTTTTAAGTGTGGAATTGTAGTCTACCTGGTAAACCTCGTCATCTGCTTCACTCCATTCCTATGGATGTGTGCTTCGCCTCTCAGCTCGAGAGATGTTGCTATGTCTCATTCCGTGAGTTAATCCTGAGTTGTTCAACCTTCGAGAAGAACCATTCTTTTAGGGTCTTTCCTTTCCTCTCATTGTCATGTTAGTTGGAGTTCTCAGAGCAAGACTTCGAGACAATGATGGTGATCGAATCAACGCTCTTATGAAGTGCACCCTGGATCGTGAAGATTATACTAGTTGCGTTTCCCTTTCACCTTACCCTACGCTTGAATCTCGGGACGAGATTTTTGTTTAGTGGGGGTGAGTTGTCACATCCCTGGTCCTGTTATGCACTAGGCTAGACCTCATGTGAGCATCATGTTTTAATTCAAATGAAATTTGAATTGAGGAATTTTCAAAGCCTCAGAAACCTTCTAAAAATGATCAACATTAAAATCTCCTCAAAGAAGTCCAAGAAAATGTTCCTCTTAGTCTCTGAAAATATTGCAAAGAGGTAAAACTCAAAACAATATTTTTGGTATCTCAGAGTTAATTATTTTGGGCCTTTGAATTAAATAAATAGCTATTTGCATTGGATATATATTTGATATATAAATAATATATGTCCAATAATTACTGGAACATTTTATGTGGTTTGGTATATTTTAACTCTAGCCACATAACTATTTTCAGGATTTTATAAAATGGTTTAGTAATTTTCTAAACTAAAACAACACAGAACAAAATAGATAAATAAAAACAGAAATAGAAAGAGAGAGAAGGACTACCTGGCGCTCACCTGGTAGCCCACCTGGCCCAGCAGCACGGCCCAGCCCATCTCCACTCCCCCCCCTGTCGCCTTCCTCCTCGCGCCAGTAGGCACAGGCGCGTGGCCGACGCACGCCGGCGCACGCCCCGGCCACCTCCTGCTTGCCGCTCCACCTCGACACCCTGGACGCCTCCATGCGTGCCACGCCACCCCCCTGGAACTCCCTCACTCTCCCGAACTCTCCCCCCCCTCCTCTGCTTCCTCTCTCCCTCACTCGCCCGAACGGACCCGTCGCCACCGACGCCGTTCTCCGCGGCCACAACCACCGCCTCGCCTCCCCGACGCCTCCCAAAGCTCCGCCGGTCCTCCCTCTTCCTCCTCACCAAGACGGAAGGCGCCGGAAGCCCTGGATGGGGCCAGCTTCGCCGTTCCCCTCCTCGGCCACCGCGGATCGCCGCCGTCAAATTTGTCCCCGTCCGGCCTCCCTCAAGCTCGCCGTCCACCTCTACAGGGTCTACGTGAGCTCTCCGTCCGTTTTCCCCCTCTCTGTTTCGTCGTTCGCGCGCTGTAGCTAGGTTACCCACCAAGACCGAAACCCCATCGCCGCCGGCCATGGCGCCGCCGTGGCCAGGGCCACCGCAGCCCGCGCCTGAGCACGTCACCGTGCTCGGTGAACCCCCAGGAGCACGTAGCCCTCCTCGTTTACTCCTCTAGTGCGCCATAGCTTCGCCACCGTTCGCGCCCGAACTCCGGCCACCGCGGAAGTGCTCGCCGCCGTCGTCTCCGGCCACCCCGCGGCCCCTCGTGTAGCCAGCTAGGTGCGGCCGTGTACGGGCTACCTTCTGGTGGCCTTCGCGCGTCCAGCCGCCGCCCGTAGCGCAACCCCGGTGAACATCCGCCGCGTTTTGGGTCGCCGCCGGCCGAACTCCGGTGGCCAGTGACGTGGCGCTGTCATTAGCCACTAATGACGCACTAACCAAGCCCCTAGGCCACTGACTGTGGGCCCCACCCCTGGTCAAACCCCAGTCAGCACTGGGTTTGACCGGGATTAGGTCCTGTGTCACTGACGTGTGGCCCCCACACATCAGGTTTGACCCGAGCCAGCCCAGTTGACCCTGCTGACGTCACCGTGACGTGGTGCTGATGCCATAATTCATTTCTGGATTTATATTATTCAGGAAATTCCAGAAAATTGTAAAAACTTCTAAAAATCATAGAAATTCAACCGTAACTCCAAATTAAATAAATTATATATGAAAAATTATCAGAAAAATTCAAGGAATCCATCTGTACCATTTTCATGCATGTTAGAACAACTTATAGCTGCTGTTTAGCACAAATCAATTAAATGGCATTTGAATAATCACATATGGAGATTGAATTTGAATCCTGTATTCAAACCAACTTCATTTAATCTGTTGCTAGTTGCATTAGCTCAAAACACATTCATATTGCCATGTCATGAGCATGCATCATATTGTGCATTGCATTGATTGTATTTCTTCTTTGTTGCCGGTATCTGTTCCCTCCCGGTAGACGATGTTCCGACGTTGTGATCGTTGACACTGATGAAGACTCAATGTTATCTTCAGAAGTGCCAGGCAAGCAAAACCCCCTTGTTCATTCTGATACAATCCCACTCTCTCGCTCCTGCTCTCTTTTACTGCATTAGGACAACAACGATTCATCTGTTACCTGCTGCGGTAGCTGAACCCCTTTATCCTTTGCATGACCTGTCATTGCCACAGTAAATAGATGAAACCCACTAGCATGAGTAGGAGTTGTTTGAGCCCTGTTGTGCCTACTCATTCATGCTTGTTTGTCATGCCTGCTACTGCTTAGTGTCGAGTCAGGTCTGATTCATCCGAGATGAATCAGAGGTGTGAGAACATGTCCTACGGTGTGTGAGCTAAGCGTGTGAACACGATTTTGTAAAGGTAGCGGTGAGAGGCCATGTAGGAGTACATGGTGGGTTGTCTCATTGCAGCCATCCTCAGGAACTGAGTTCTATGTTTGTGATCCATGATTCAGCTACTACCACGCATTGGGCCCGAAACCAATGGACCCTCTCGGCTTCTTGATCACCCTCGTCCTCTGTCCAGGAGTTGCAAGTAGTTTATGGTGTTTGTAGTATGCTGGAGGCCGTGCGCAGCGCTGACCGTAGGGGTGGGCTGTGATGCGGTAGGCACGTGGCCGGGTAAACCGAGCGCCCGTTTGGTGTCACGGAACCCTGTTCACATCGTTTGGGGCTGTGAGCGAAACTCCGGCCGGATCTCCTCATGGATGGAACCCTAATAGGCGATAAACCTGGACTAGAGACTCGAGTGTTTAGGTAGGCCGTGGCCGACACCCACGTTGGGCTTCCGCTTGAAGGTTGCCGAGTACATGTCGTGTAAACGGCGGTAAGTGGTGAGAGCGTGTGTGAAGAAGTACACCCCTGCAGGGTTAATATGATCTATTCGAATAGCCGTGTCCGTGGAAAAGGACTTCTGGGTTGCTTATATCAGTTCATAGACAAGTGAAAGTGGATACTCTAAAATACGCAAGATAAGCGTGAGTGCTATGGATGGCGTTCTCGTAGGGAGACGGGAGCGGATCCATAGTGGTATATTGATATGGTGAATATGTGGACTCGTGTGCGCCACCTCAAAAGAGTTACTTGCAGTCGTAGTTCAGGATAGCCACCGAGTCAAAGCTGGCTTGCTGCAGTTAAACCCCACCACCCCTTTGTTGATAATGATGCATATGTAGTTAGTTCTGATGTAAGTCTTGCTGGGTACATTTGTACTCACGTTTGCCTATTTTATGTTTTTGCAGAGAGACTTCAGTCTCACTAGTAGTTCCGCTTGGACTTCGATGTTTAGCTTGTTACCTCAGCTACGATCTTGTGCCTCGGCAGGATTGGTAGATAGTCAGGCTTCTCAGCCTTTTTCATTTATAGATGTCTGTACTCAGACATGTTAAGCTTCCGCATGTGCTTTGATTTGTATGCTCTGAATGTTGGGTCGTGAGACCCCTGTTTGTAATATCTCGCTCCTCGGAGCCTATTGAATATTTACTTGTGTCGTAGAGTCATGTTGTGATGCCATGTTGTATTTGCACATATCGAGCATATTGTGTGTATGTTATTGAAATGCTTGGTATGTGTGGGATCTGGCTATCTAGTTGTTTATCCTTAGTAGCCTCTCTTACCGGGAAATGTCTCCTAGTGTTTCCACTGAGCCATGGTAGCTTGCTGCTGCTCCGGAACACTTAGGCTGGCCGGCATGTGTCCTTCTTCGTTCCTGTGTCTGTCCCTTCGGGGAAATGTCACGCGATGAATACCGGAGTCCTGTTAGCCCGCTACAGCCCGGTTCACCGGAGTCCTGCTAGCCCAGTGCTACAGCCTGGATTCACTCGCTGATGACCGACACGTTCGATGTTGGGTCATGGATGCCTGTCCCTGTAAGTTTGTGCCACTTTGGGTTTACGACTAGCCATGTCAGCCCGGGCTCCTTATCATATGGATGCTAGCGACACTGTCATATACGTGTGCCAAAAGGCGCAAATGGTCCCGGGCAAAGGTAAGGCGACACCCGTGGGAATACCGTGCGTGAGGTCGCAAAGTGATATGAAGTGTTACATGCTAGATCGATGTGGCATTGAGTCGGGGTCCTGACATGGGATCTGCCAGTTGGCCAGGCCTCAGTGGAGGTCTTGAGCATGGAGGGTTGAGCATGAATTTCTTCATGTACTTGGGAGTATTATAACTGTACTCTCTCCATTCTCGTGCCCATCTCCGTTCAATACGCTGTATGTGTGCTTTGCGCCGATTCTTATCCTCCTTGCCAAACTTGGCTTAATATGGAGTACAATATCCAGCATATATATCCTCAGGGATTTCAAACACTGCGTTGACCTCTGGCCTTTTTCCTCCCTTCCGTGGCTTCTTGTCAGCCATTTTCTTCAGCTGAGGATTAACAACTGAAGTTTCTGAAGATGTATGCAACTTTTCTTTGAGGAATGCTGCAAATGAGTTAAGTTGATGAGAACCTAGTGATTTAGCAGCAGACATTTGTACCTGTGAACAGAGTATAGTTGCGAGGAATTTGGAGAGGTCATATGCGTTCTCAGAAGTTTTTTCAAAAAAATGAGAAGGTTTGAGGAATTTGACCGATGAGTCTTGAAGAATTTCGCTAAGCATTCTTTATCTCAGGTTCCAGAGTTGTACAGATTTGAAAATCCACACAACTAAGGAATCTTGAAGAAAATCATTGCTTAGAGAAATGAATCAAGAACAGATAACATGTGACGTGGTTTAGTGTCTAAAGATTTGAAGAATAAACACCTTTGAAGATTTTTAGGAAATCACATGAATCAAAGCGGGCAAAGTAACTTTTAATTACCCGAAGTGAAGAACACGATGAATTGGGAAGTGTTGAAGTGAAGTTCGTCCGTTCAGATCTTCCATGCCCTAACTCGGCAGAGGAAGACGGCTACGGCGACGGCGGAGTGAGGAAATCCGCAACCGGCGCGAGTACGACGGCGACGAGGTCGAGGCAGTGAAGCTCTTCCTCACCAGCGACGATGAAGTAGCGGCGGCGCTAGGGTTTGGGAAGCTCGAGCGGGAGAGATAGGTCGAGCGGAGTAAAAATGAAGTGAGGAGAAGACAGGGGTATTTATAGCGACAGTGAAAAACTGTGCGCACAAGGATTTCGGACGAGCGTGCCCCTGGCTCTTCTCATTCACGTGACATGTGTCACCCACGTACTGTGAGGTGGCGATCATGTAGGATTGTGGGTGAATAGATAAGTATTTGTCGTGAGAAGCGGAACAGTTTGAGCAGCAAAGCCGAAAATTTAGATAAGATAAGTTTTAAGTTACCGTTCGCAATTTCTTCAGCTGTCAAGGACGCAGTGAAGATTTTGAACGAGTTTCAAATCAGAACGCACATGAAGAATTTGTGAATAGACTGGGTTGAGTTTAGCATAGAGGGGGAAGGGTCCGATCACATTCAATTAGCGAAGAAGTCAACTTGAAGAATTAGCAATAAGTGAATGCTGTAGAGGACATAAACTCATATATATAGACAAACGACGGAAATGGTGAAGACATTGCAAGTTGAAGAATTTGAAAAACTGAGGAATTTCAAAAACTAAGGAAAAACTCAAATTTGAAGATTTTCAACTTTTGTGGTGGCGTAACCCACCGTATAAGAAAGTTGGCTTCAGACACCGCGTACAATTGTCGTAGGGCTCTGAGAGTCAATTTCTTCATTAATTTCTTCACACTTAGAGGGTTAGTCTTCATTGATTGAAGAAAAACGTTACTTCGTGTGTTGCGCATCTAAGTCATCAAGTCAGCATAAGTGTTAGGATGAGTGTCCATTTCAGAGAACATTCGAAGATTCTAGGATATTTAGCTCACACCGCAACTTGCTAAATCTCTTCTCATCCAAGCGCTTAGTGAAAATATCGGCCAGCTGATCTTCAGTTCTTGCATGGTAGATGGAGATATCGCCCTTCAACACATGATCGCGAAGAAAATGATGACGAATCTGGATGTGCTTTGTCTTCGAGTGCTGAACTGGGTTGCGAGGAATCTTGATAGCGCTCTCATTGTCGCAGTAGAGAGGCACATTCTTCACGTTGATTCCATAGTCCTTGAGAGTTTGCTTCATCCATAATAATTGAGCACAACATGATCCTGCAGCAATGTACTCAGCTTCTGCAGTGGAGAGAGATACGCAGTTCTATTTCTTCGAGGACCAACAAACCAAAGATCGTCCGAGGAAATGGCATGTGCCTGACATTGACTTGCGGTCCACACGATCGCCAGCATAGGCAGAGTCTGAATATCCAACGAGATCAAATGAAGAGCCCTTGGGATACCATAATCCAAGTGTTGGAGTGTGAGCTAGATATCGAAGAATATGTGTCGGTGTCAAAACCGGCAGATCTCGGGTAGGGGGTCCCGAACTGTGCGTCTAGGCGGATGGTAACAGGAGACAAGGGACACGATGTTTTTACCCAGGTTCAGGTCCTCTCGATGGAGGTAAAACCCTACTCCTTCTTGATTAATATTGATGATATGGGTAGTACAAGAGTAGATCTACCACGAGATCGGAGTGGCTAAACCCTAGAATCTAGCCTATGGTATGATTGTTGTCCGTCCTACGGACTAAAACTCTCCGGTTTATATAGACACCGGAGAGGGCTAGGGTTACATAGAGTCGGTTACAATGGGAGGAGATCTTCATATCGTATCGCCAAGCTTGCCTTCCACGCCAAGGAAAGTCCCATCCGGACACGGGACGGAGTCTTCAATCTTGTATCTTCATAGTCCGGGAGTCCGGCCAAAGGTCTTAGTCCGGTCATCCGGACACCCCCTAATCCAGGACTCCCTCAATATGCTTCACAGCCTTATGGTGTGATTCCTTCGGTGTAGCTTGAAATCGGGCACACATGCAAACACTAAGCATAATATCTGGCCTAGATGCACATAGGTACAATAAAGATCCAATCATGGAGCGGTATACCTTTTGATCGAAGTTTTGACCATTTTCATCAGTGCATAGATGACCATTTGTGGGCACTGGAATTTTGACCCCTTTGCAATCTTGCATGCTGAATTTCCTCAATACTTCTTTGAGGTATTTCTCCTGCGATATGAATGTACCATTGCATTGTTAACGAATTTGATGACCTAAAAAGAATTTCAACTCTCCCATCATAGACATTTGATATTCTTTACTCATCATATTGGCAAATTCATCACTATAACGTTGGTCAGTACAACCAAAGATAATATCATCAACATATATTTGGCACACAAACAGTTCACCATCATAAGATTTAGTGAAAAGAGTTGGGTCGAGTAAACCGGGTTTGAAGCCATTCTTCACGAAGAATTCCTTCAACGTGTCATACCATGCCCGAGGGGCTTGCTTGAGGCCATACAGGGCCTTGTTGAGTCTGAAGACTTTGTCGGGATTCTTTGGATCTTCAAAACCTGAGGGCTGAGCAACATATACTTCTTCCTCAATCTTACCATTGAGGAATGCACTTTTCACATCCATTCGTTGTAAGATAATATCATGATGGTTAGCATAAGCAAGTAATATGCGAATAGCCTCAAGTCTAGCAATAGGTGCAAAAGTTTCATCGAAATCAATTCCTTCAACCTGTGTGTAGCCTTGAGCTACAAGCCGTGCCTTATTCCTCACCACAAGGCCATTTTCATCTTGCTTGTTGCGGCAGATCCACTTATTGCCAATGATGTTGTGCTTGCGAGGATCTGGACGTTTGACCAGTTCCCAGACATTGTTGAGCTCGAACTGATGTAATTCTTCTTGCATAGCCTGAATCCACTCAAGCTCCAGAAATGCTTCATCTACCTTAGTGGGCTCTACGATAGAGACAAAAGCAAAGTGCCCACAAAAGTTAGATAAATATGAAGATTTTGAGCGAGTGAGAGGACCTAGTGCTTCAATGTCATCAATCATCTTCTCAATTTGCACTTCATTAGCGATGCGAGGATGAGTGGGTTGTCTTCGAGGAATTTGATCAGCATTCCCTTCAGGAGCATTTTCTTCAGCACCATTTTCTTCAGGTGTGCCAGCTCGGTAATCATCACGATCATGAATGAATTCTTCAGCAGATTCTTCGGTAGGAATGACATCCTCAGTAGCCTTGAACTTGATAGGATCTTCAGGTGCTGGTTCATCTATCATAGAAGGTAGGTGCTCTCTTTGCGAGCCATTAGTTTCATCGAACCACATATCTACAGTTTCAACAACTTTGCGAAGAACATTGTTGAAGACTCTGTAGGTGTGCGAGTCCTTTCCATAACCAAGCATAAAACCTTCATGTGCTTTAGGTGAGAATTTAGATGTGTGATGAGGATCTCTAATCCAACATTTTGCACCGTAGACTTTGAAATAACTCACATTTGGCTTTTTGTCAGTGAGGAGTTCATAAGCAATTTTCTTGAAGAATTTGTGAAGATATACCCTGTTGATGATGTAGCACACAATATCAATTGTCTCAATCCAGAAACGACGAGGCGTCTTGTACTCATCAAGCATAGTGCGAGCCATTTCAGCGAGGGTTCTGTTCTTACGCTCCATGACGCCATTCTGCTGAGGAGTATAAGGAGCAGATAACTCATGAGTAATACCAAGTTCATCAAGATAGCCATCAAGACCAGAATTCTTGAACTCAGTCCCATTGTCAGTTCTGATGTGCTTGATCTTCACACCAAAGTTGGTTGAAGCCCTCGAGGAAAATCGTTTGAAGATTTCCTGCACTTCATGTTTGTAAGTAACAATGTGTACCCATGTTTAATGAGAATAGTCATCAACAATAACAAAGCCATATAGAGATGCATCATTTGAAACAATAGAATAATGATTAGGACCGAAAAGATCCATGTGAAGCAATTCAAATGGTCGAGTGGTGGTCATGATAGTCTTCGCTGGATGCTGGGCCTTTGTCATCTTTCCAGCTTCACAAGCTCCGCATAAGTGATCCTTGAGGAATTTGACATTCTCAATGCCAATGACGTGCTTCTTCTTCGCAAGCGTGTTTAGATTCCTCATGCCAGCATGACCAAGTCGTCGATGCCATAGCCAGCCTTCTGAAGCTTTTGCAAGTAAGCACACGGCTGGTTGTGGTCTTGTAGAGAAATCAACAATATACAGATCTCCTCTCCTAAAGCCTTCGAAGACTTTGGAATGGTCAGCTTCCATGATCACAACACAACAATATCTTCCAAAGACAACAACCATATCGAGATCACAAAGCATTGAGACAGACATGAGGTTGTATCCTAAGGACTCGACAAGCATGACTTTGTCCATGTGTCGATCCTTTGAGATCGCAACCTTACCTAGACCCAATACCTGACTTTTGCCTTTGTCAGCGAAGATAATATGCTTGAGATGTGATGGTGATAAAGGAGCATCCATCAATAGATTC
The DNA here is from genome assembly GCF_002162155.2 of Triticum dicoccoides. Classification (NCBI taxonomy): domain Eukaryota; kingdom Viridiplantae; phylum Streptophyta; class Magnoliopsida; order Poales; family Poaceae; genus Triticum; species Triticum dicoccoides. Next base: position 658,010,669 of record NC_041385.1, read on the forward strand.
TTGTCACCTGTCATGTGATTTGTACATCCACTATCGAGGACCCACTCGTTTGCTTTGGGCTGATCATCCTGCAGATGAATTAGTGCACCTTACGAACTCATATACTTCATCAGTGAAGAATATGACATCAATTTCATCAAGCAATAGCACAGATAAAATAGTATGAGGATGTGAGAAATGAAAATTCATTTCTTCATGATTATCCTGCGTCCTTTCAGGCAATGTTCAGGTCTCCATCAAATTCTTCAGATGTTTTGAGCACGTGTGGAGACCTGACCCTGCATAAGAGATTAGTTCTTTTTCTTCACCACCCACATCTGAAGGGGTGGAAAAGAGTTCATCACTCTGTGAGCACCATATGAGAAAGGTGGCATAGAAGCTAGTCCGCTTCGTTTCACATAAGAGGGGTTAGGGTAAGCATATGAATAAGCAGAGAAACTCTTCAAGGACTTATTAACATAATGATTTGAAGAATAATGCACATATTCATAGCCCTTAGCTCTACCCTGCGAAACAGAAGGGTTAGCATGACGATGATCATATGAGGACTTTGAGAAGTATAAGTAGCAGCTTCCTATTCCTTAGTACTTTCCTGTAGTGTAGTTTCTCAAACCAGTGCTTTTCCTGGAATGGATAGAACATTTGAGGAATTTGATCCATGTGAAGAATTAGGTCCATATGAAGAATTGGATCTGGGGTTCATGTTCTTCATAGGTGGTGTCATGAGGACATTCACGTGAAGACTTTCAAGATAACTTTTGGGAACCCAGATTTTCTTCATAGGAGACCCGCTCCTGCAGTTAGTACCGACATATCTAGCAAATACTTCACCATTCTGATTTTTGAACAGTTTATAGTTGGAGTCAAATGACTCATCAGAAGAATGAGAAGATTCACATGTAATGCCAGATAAGTTAGATGGATCAACCGGAGGTCCCTTTGCAGCAACCCATGAGGTTTTGGGGTACTGCTCAGCCTTCCAATATGTTCCATCAACATTAAGTTTCCTCTCAAAGGCAATACCCTCTTTCCTAGGGTTTCTGTCAAGGATCTGCTTTTTGAGCACATCACAAAGAATCTGATGCCCTTTGAGGCTTTTGTACATGCCTATCGTGTACAATTCCTTCAGCCCAGCATCATTAGTAGTACTAGCAATGTCCTCAGATGAGGAATTAGTGATAGCAGAGACAAGTGAAGAATTTGTAACATTTGAAGCATTTGAACATTCAGGTGAAGAATTAGCAGATTCTCGTTCAATGCACTTAAGACATGGAGGAACAAATTCTTCCTGGGTAGCACTGATTTGTTGAGCAAGTAATGAATCGTGCTCCTTCTGAAGATCTTCATTACTCACTCTTAGCTTCTGAAGATCTTGCTTTCTTTGAAGAAATTCATAAGAAAGCTTCTCGTGATCAGATAGGAGAGTTTTATGATGACTTTGAAGGTTGTCAAACTTAGACTGAAGTCTCTGAAGATTTTCAGTTAAGTCTTTAGTGCGGTCCATTTCATCACCCAACATATCATCACTTTTGTCTAGCATGTTTTGAAGTTTTTGAATAGCCTTTTGTTGTTGCACAGCAATCTTAGCAAGTTTAGAGTAGTTGGGCTTAAGATTTTCATCAGATTCATCCTCACTTGACTCAGAGGAGGGGTATTTAGTTACCTTGGCACCTTTTGCTATGAAGCAATAGGTGGGAGCATAGTCATCATTGCCTTCATCAGTGTTGTTGGTGTTGCCATTTTCTTCAGTGTTGAAGATAGACTTGCTGACAAATGCGGTAGCAAGAGCTAGACTTGCCACACCAGACTCAGACTCCTTGGATGCCTCCTCTTCCTCATGATCCTCAGATTCAGCCTCAGAATCCATTTCCTTGCCAATGAATGCCCGAGCCTTCTTGGATCTGCTCTTCTTGTGAGATGAAGACTTTGAGGATTTTGATGATGAAGACTTCGAAAATTTCTTCTTCTTCTTGGCGTCATCAGAACTGTAATCCTTGTATTTCTTCTTCTTCAGTTCCTTGTCCCACTGAGGACAATCTTGGATGTAGTGACCAGGCTTCTTGCATTTGTGGCACAACCTTTTCTTGTAGTCACTGGATGAGGAATCGTTGCTTCTTGAGGATTTTCCAAAGCGACCACGTCTTGAGAACTTCTGAAATTTCTTCACGAGCAGTGCTAGCTCCTGGCTCAGTTCTTCAGGATCACCAAGGCTGCTGGTAGAGTCTTGTTCCTCAGACTCAGAGGCTGCCTTGGCCTTCAGAGGATGTGGTTTGCCATAGCTCGGACCATAGAGATCTCTCTTCTCAGCAAGCTGGAACTCATGAGTGTTTAGCCTCTCGAGGATATCAGCGGGATCAAGTGACTTGTAATCACCACGCTCTTGAATCATCAGTGCCAGAGTGTCAAATGAAGAATCGAGCGATCTCAGCAATTTCTTCACCACCTCATGGTCGGTGATGTGCGCGGTGCCAAGCGCTTGAAGCTCATTTGAGATATCAGTGAGGCAATCGAAGGTTTGCTGAACATTTTCATTGTCGAGTCTTTTGAAGCGGTTGAAGAGATTGCAAAGAACGTCAACACGAGAGTCACGTTGAGTTGAGACTCCTTCGTTTACTTTGGAGAGCTTATCCCAGATAAGATTAGCGGTTTCCAAAGCACTCACTCTACCATACTGCCCTTTACTCAGATGGCCACATATGATATTCTTCGCTTGAGAATCGAGTTGCTTGAATATCTTCACATCAGCAGCATTCAGGGAAGGTGTGACTGAGGGAACACCATTTTCCACAACATACCAGAGATCCTACTCAATTGCTTCAAGATGCATTCGCATCTTATTCTTCTAGTAGGGGTAGTCCATGCCATCGAAGGTAGGACACCCAGCAGAGACCTTGATCATACCTGTGGTTGACATAACTAGAACTCCAGGTGGTTAAACCAAAATCACACAGAACAAGGGAGTACCTTGCTCTGATACCAATTGAAAGTGCATTATATCGACTAGAGGGGGGGGTGAATAGGCAATTTTTATGAATTCTTCACTGAGGAATTTGCTGGTGAGGAAATTCCTAAATGAAGAACTACTTGCAGCGGAATAAGTACTCAGAAGGAAGCATAACAGAACACAAGCATAGTCATCATGATGAAATGAAGACAAGTGAGGAGTACAGAAAGCGTAAACACAGGATAACAAGGGAAGAAGATGGACAAACTGAAGAAATAGAGATGAGGAAATTGAGAAAGTCTTCAGTCAATGTCTTCAAACAGATATGGACAAGTACACAAGAACATACATGAGGAAATGAAAGAGTTGAGGAAATAGAACCAGTTAGCTCAGTGAAGACAATGATTTGGTAGACCAGTTCCAACTGCTGTCTCAGTTGTACATCTGGTTGGAGCGGCTGAGTATTTAACTCGAGGACACCCAGTCCTAGACACACAGTCCTCACCGTATTCTCCTTGAGCTAAAGTCACACAGACCTCGCCCAATCACTCATGGTAAGTCTTCAGGTGACTTCCGAACCTTCACAAACTTGGTCACTCGGCGATCCACAATTCCTCTTGGATGCTCTAAACCTTGACGCCTAACCGTCTGGAAGAAGCACAATCTTCAAAGGAAACAAGCATCGGATCCACGCATGATCAATCTCTTCAGTGATGCTCAATCACTTGTGGTTTTGTAGGTTTGGGTTTGGGATTTCCTCACTTGCTATTTTTCACTCAAAGTCCTCGGAGGATGGGTTGCTCTCAAATGACAAGTGTCAGTTTCTCTCGGAGCAGCCAACCAACTAGTGGTTGTAGGGGGCGGCTAATTATAGCCTAGGGAGCAGCCCTACATGATAAGACATAAATGCCCTTGTCTGATATGACCGTTAGGTGGGTAGATATTTTGGGACAGCTGGCGCGTAGCACAACAACGGTCGGAATTTTGAGGTTCGAATTCCTCAGGGCTATCATGTTCCTCACTTGGTAGGCAATTCGCAATGGCGAATTCCTAACACTTTAGTCAGAACAAATTCCTCAGAGACCAGAAGAACTTTGTCTCTGTCACTGAAGAATATGGCTGAACTGTGCGAGATTTCCAATGGCTTCACTCGAAGGGATTGGTAGGTGTAGGATTTGCGTTGAGCATCACATGGAAATTTCTCCTTAGTATTTCCTCGACCCCCTTTAATAGTACGGTGTTTCCTATGACTCAAGAAAGATAAAATGGAACTATGAAAACAAAAGTCTTCGCGCTTCATATTCCTCGAATGAATACCAAGTCTTCAAGGTCACACCAATTTCTTCACTTTCAAAGTCTTCAGAAATCCAAAGTCTTCAGCCGAAGAACTTCATTTTTAGGGGTCGACTTTCTCTGTAAATATCAAACTCCTCATAGACTTATAGACCTGTGTATACTCACAAATGCATCAGTCTCTTAACCTATAAGTCTCCAATACACCAAAATCACTAAGGGGCACTAGATGCACTTACAAGTACATGCGTGAACATGTGCCAAGTCGAGTCACTCAATTCATTCAAAGGAGGATACCATCCCATCATACCAGATCATAATCATTCTAATAGCATGTTGGCACGCAAGGTAAACCATTATAACTCATAGCTAATCAAGCATGGCACAAGCAACTATAATCTCTAAATTTTATTGAAAATATGTTCACTTCATAATAAGCTGAATCAGGAACGATGAACTTGTCATATTTACAAAAATAGGAGAGGTCGAGTTCATACCAGCTTCTCTCATCACAATCAGTCCATCATATATCGTCATTATTGCCTTTCACTCGCATGACCGAACGATGTGTATAATAATCATAGTGCACATGCATTGGACTAAGCTGGAATATGCAAGCATTCAACTCAAGAGAGAAGACAAAGTAATATGGTCTCTAAGTTAAATAAACAATCATGCATATGAGAACCACTAAACATTTTCAATATGGTCTTCTACTCTCAACCCCCTAAAGGAAAGAAAAGAAAATAAAACTATTTACACGGGAAAGCTCCCAACAAGTAAAAAGAAGAACGAGAAATCTTTTTGGGTTTTCATTTTAATTTCTACTACAAGCACGGAAATTAAACTGACTAATTTTTTTGGTTTTTTTCTTAAGCTTTATCAAACACACAAGAAGAAAACTAGAAAATGAAAATTAAACTAGCATGGATAATACAATGAAAGAGTATGAGCACCGACGACTAGAATAGTGTGTGAACATGAATGTAAAGTCGGTGAGAGATACGTACTCCCCCAAGCTTAGGCTTTTGGCCTAAGTTGGTTTAATGCCATGGACCGCGGCTACTCTGCCCGGTGTACTGAGAGATGTAATCAGGATACCATTGGTTGGAGATCTCCTCCGGATCCCACTGATAAAATGATGGACGATATTGGTCCAGTGGTGGTTCCGGCTCGGGCTCAGGCTCTGGAGTGGATGCTTGGCCTCGATGAGCATTCACCACTTTCGGCGTGACAAGATAATTATCCGCACTCAAATCAAACAATAGAGGTGCAGGCAGAATAATAGTCTCATTGTGTTTCTTATTAAATCTCAAGTTATACAGGAGCATCTTATCATCATTATGAACAATAAACCCATGTGCTACCATGCTCCTGTAATCTAAAATGTAAGGAGGCAAAATTGTCTCCTCTTCCTCATAGTGCCTAATAGGTATCTCAAAATGTCTAGCAAGACGTGCATCATAGATACCTCCAAGGATGGGGCCTTTTGTACAATTCAGGTTTAAACGTTTAGCAATAACTGCACCCATACTAAAACTATTATCACCAAACAAGGCATGTAATAGAATAATAATATCTGGGACACTGAAGTTTCCACTATTTCCACGACCAATCAAGCATCTACTAGCAAATATGGCAAAGTAGCGTAAAACAGGAAAGTGTATGCTAGAGATTCTCGAATCGGAACTCTTCTTTGGATCCCCTACAGTGATAGTGTTAACAAAGCCATCCACATCTCTAGGATGTGGTTCCTCTAATTCTCCCTCAAAAGGTATCCTACATACCTTGCAAAAATCACGTAAAGACATTTCTATGAATTCATCATATAAATGAAATGATACTGAAGACGGTGACTTCTTAGGATAATAATAAATTTTTTGCACGAAAGTATTGGTGAGTAAGAGATACTGATCGATCCAGTCATGGAGGAAATCGATGAGGTCTGCATTCTCCATCAAAGAATAAAAATCTTCATAAATTCCAGCTTCTCTCAAGAAATCATCGCATGGCAATTCACACGGCCATATTTCCGCTATGCGAGGAAGATTATATTTGGCCTTTTCCTTCTCTTTAGCTTGTTTTTCCTGGGAGCCTTGGCTAGAAGAGCCCCTCAAAAATCTCTTTAACATTTTTGAAATTTTCTGAAATTTTAGTAACTTCAAAATAAAAGTGAATAAAACTAAACATGATTGATAGCAACTACTCCTGCAAGTGCTTAGAGCCTATATCATGCATTAAAATTACTTGGGACCTCATAAATTTAACATGCAAGCTCAAGAACAGGGTCACCAAGGCAGCAAGGATTTGCAATGAATAAAGCACTAGAACAAAAACTATTTGGACCAATGGAGGAGTCACATACCAAGCAACAATCTCCCAAAGCAGTTTTGTGAATGGAGCTTTGAGCAAAGAGATCGAAAATCGCAACAAAATGAGCTAGAACTCGTGCTTGAGCTGGATGGGGATTTTTTTGGGAAGAAGATGGAGTGTGTGGGTGCTGGCATAAGTGGAGGGGGTCCACCAGGGGCCCACAAGACAAGGGGTCGCGCCCAGGGGGTGTGGGCGTGCCCTCCACCCTCGTGGCCAGGTGGCAAACCCCCTGCAGTGTTTTCAGTGCCTAAAATCCTCAAATAATTCAATAAAAATCATAATAAATTTGCAGGGCATTTGGAGCACTTCTATTTTCGGGATATTTTTCATTGCACGGATAATTCAGAAAATAGACAGATAATACTATTTTTGCTTTATTCATTTTAAATAACAGAAAGTAAAAAGAGGGTACAGAATGTTGTGCCTTCTAGTTTCATCCATCTCATGATCATCAAAATGAATCGACTAACAAGGTTGATCAAGTCTTGTTAACAAACTCATTCTGAATAACACGGAACCGGAGAAATTTCGAAGTGACACTAGGTTACCTCAATGGGGATATGAACATCCCCAACAATAAGAATATCATACTTTTTCTTGATAGTAGGGAGAGGAAACTCAAAACCTCCAATAATAATCGATGGAATTTTCTCAACAGTATTTATGCTATGAACTTGAGGTTGTTTCCTCGGAAAATGTACCATATGCTCATTTCCATTAACATGAAAGGTGACGTTGCCTTTGTTGCAGTCAATAACAGCTCCTGCAGTATTTAAAAAGGGCCTACCAAGGATAATCGACATACTATCGTCCTCGGGAATATCAAGAATGACGAAGTCTGTTAAGATAGTAACATTCGCAACAACAACAGGCACGTCCTCACAAATGCCGACAGGTATAGCAGTTGATTTATCAGCCATTTGCAAGGATATCTCAGTGGGTGTCAACTTACTTAAGTCTACGATACAAGGAAAGAGGCATGACACTAACATCGGCTCCTAAATCACATAAAGCAGTTTTAACATAATTTCTCTTAATAGAGCAAGGTATAGTGGGTACTCCGAGATCACCAAGTTTCTTTGGTATTCCACCCTTAAAGGTATAGTTGGCAAGCATGGTGGAAATCTCAGCTTCAGGTATTTTCCTCTTATTAGTGATGATATCTTTCATATATTTGGAATAAGGGTTTGTTTTAAGCATATCAGGTAAGCGCATGCGTAAGAAAATGGGTCTAATCATTTCAGCAAAACGCTCAAAGTCCTCATCATCCTTTGTCTTGGATGGTTTAGGAGGAAAGGGCATGGGTTTTTGGACCCATGGTTCTCTTTCTCTACCATGCTTCCTAGCAACGAAATCTCTTTTATCATAACGCTGGTTTCTTGATTGTGGGTTATCAGGACGAATAGCAGGTTCAATATCTATATCATTGTTATTACTAGGTTGAGCATCTACATGAACATCATTATTAACATTATCATCAGGTTCATGTTCATCTCCGGATTGTGTTTCAGCATCAGAGATAGAAGTATTATTAGGATTCTCATGTGTTTCTATTAGGTTCACTAGAAGCATGCAAAGTCCTATCCTTCTTCTTTTTCTTCTTCTTAGAAGAACTAGGAGCATCTAGATTATTAGTCTGAGAATCTTGCTCAATTCTCTTAGGGTGGCCTTCAGGATACAAAGGTTCCTAAGTCATTTTACCAGTTTTAGTAGCCACTCTAACAGCAAAGTCATGTTTATTATTTAATTCAACTAGCAATTCATTCTGAGCTTTAAGTACTTGTTCAGCTTGAGTAGCAATCATAGAAGCATGTTTACTAGTGAGTTTAAGTTCACCTTTAACTCTAGCTATATAATCATTAAAGCGTCCTATCATATAAGCATTATTCTTCAATTGTCTACCAACATAATCATTGAAATTTGCTTGCCTATTCATGAAATCATCAAATTCATCTAAGCATGGACTATGAAATTTAGTAGACGGGATTTCATCTTTATCATATCTATAGAGAGAATTTACCTTTACTACCTGTGTCGGGTTACCAAGACAATGTGTTTCTTCAACAGGCGGTATATTAAGACCATGTATTTCTTCAATAGGAGGTAAATTCTTAACGTCTTCAGCTTTAATACCTTTCTCTTTCATTGATTTCTTTGCCTCTTGCATATCTTCAGGACTGAGAAATAGAACACCTCTCTTTTTTGGAGTAGGTTTAGGGATAGGCCCAGGAGTTGGCTCAATTGGTTCAGGAATTGCCTTAGGAATTGGCTCAGGAAGAGTCCAATTATTTTCATTAGTCAACATATTGTTCAATAATAATTCAGCTTCGTCGATTGTTCTTTCCTTGAAAACACAACCAGCACAACTATCCAAGTGGTCCTTGGAAGCATCAGTTAGTCCATTATAAAAGATATCAAGTATTTCATTTTTCTTAAGTGGATGATCAGGCAAAGCATTAAGTAATCGGAGAAGCCTCCCTCAAGCTTGTGGGAGACTCTCTTCTTTGATTTGCACAAAATTATATATTTCCCGCAAGGCAGCTTGTTTCTTATGAGCAGGAAAATATTTAGCAAAGAAGTAATAAATCATATCCTGGGGACTACGCACACAACCGGGATCAAGAGAATTAAACCAAGTCTTAGCATCACCTTTTAATGAGAACAGAAATATCTTAAGGATATAATAATAGCGAGAAGTCTCATCCTTAGTAAACAGGGTGGCTATATCATTTAACTTGGTGAGATGTGCCACAACAGTTTCAGATTCAGTGCCATAAAAAGGATCGGATTCAACTAAAGTAATAATCTCAGGATCAATAGAGAATTCATATTCCTTATCAGTAACAAAGATAGGTGAAGTGGCAAAAGCAGGGTCATGTTTCATTCTAGCATTTAGAGTCTTTTGTTTCAGCTTGGCTAATAATTTCTTAAGATCTAATCCATCATTGCAAGCAAGAAAATCTCTAGCAGTTTCTTCATCCATAACATAACCCTCATGAACAATAGGCAATTCATATTGTTCGGAGAACTTTCATCATCACTATCATCAATAATTTCATTCTCAATAATTTCATTCTCCATAGCCTTAGTAAGTTGTTCATCAAGAAATTCACCTAATAACATAGTAGTATCAAGCATAGAAGTAGTTTCATCATAAGTATCATGCATAGCGGAAGTGGCATCATCAATAACATGCAACATATCAGAATTCATAGTAGTAGCTGGTTTAGGTGTAGCAAGCTTATTCATAATAGAAGGAGAATCTAGTGTAGAGCTAGATGACAGTTCCTTACCTCCCCTCGTAGTTGAGGGATAAATTTTAGTTCTTTGATCTTTCAAGTTCTTCATAGGGATCAACAGATATAAATCCCAAGTGACTCAGAGAATAGAGCTATGCTCCCCGGCAACGGCGCCAGAAATTAGTCTTGATAACCCACAAGTGTAGGGGATCGCAACAACTTTTGAAGGTAGAGTATTCAACCCAAATTTATTGATTCGAGACAAGGGGAGCCAAAGAATATTCTTGAGTATTAGCAGTTGAGTTGTCAATTCAACCACACCTGGATAACTTAGTATCTGCAGCAAGGTATTTAGTAGCAAAGTAGTATGATAGTAATGGTAACAGTGGCAAAGGTAAAGATAGCAAAAAGTAATATTTTTGGGGTTTTGTAGTGATTGTAACAATAGCAACGGAAAAGTAAATAAGAGAAGCACAATATATGAAAAGCTCGTAGGAAATGGATCAGTGATGAATAATTATGTCAGATGTGATTCCTCATGTAATAGCTATAACATAGGGTGACACAGAACTAGCTCCAATTCATCAATGTAATGTAGGCATGTATTCCGAATATAGTCATACGTGCTTATGGAAAAGAACTTGCATGACATCTTTTGTCCTACCCTTCTGTGGCGGCGGGGTCCTAGCGGAAACTAAGGGATATTAAGGCCCCCTTTTAATAGAGAACCGGAACAAAGCATTAGCACATAGTGAATACATGAACTCCTCAAACTACGGTCATTACCGAGAAGTATCCCGATTATTGTCACTTCGGGGTTGTCGGATCATAACACATAATAGGTGACTATAGACTTGCAAGATAGGATCAAGAACACACATATATTCCTGGAAACATAATAGGTTCAGATCTGAAATCATGGCACTCGGGCCCTAGTGACAAGCATTAAGCATAGCAAAGTCATAGCAACATCAATCTCAGAACATAGTGGATACTAGGGATCAAACCCTAACAAAACTAACTTGATTACATGATAAATCTCATCCAACCCATCACCGTCCAGCAAGCCTACGATGGAATTACTCACGCACGGCGGTGAGCATCATGAAATTGGTGATGGAGGATGGTTGATGATGACGATGGCGACGAACCCCCCTCTCCGGAGCCCCGAACGGACTCCAGATCAGCCCCCCCGAGAGAGATTAGGGCTTGGCGGCGGCTCCGTATTGTAAAACGCGATGAAACTTCCTCTCTGATTTTTTTCTCCGCGAGACGGAATATATGGAGTTGGAGTTGAGGTCGTCTGCAGGGGGCCCACGAGACAGGGGGCGCGCCCAGAGGGGGTGGGCGCGCCCCCCACCCTCGTGGACAGGGTGTGGGCCTCCTGGTCTTCATCTTTTGTGAGCATTTTTTATATTTTCTGAAACTTGTCTCCTAGGATTTTCAGGTCATTCTGAGAACTTTTGTTTTCTACACATGAAACAACATCATGGTAATTCTGTTGAAAACAGCGTAAGTCCGGGTTAGTTCCATTCAAATCATGCAAGTTAGAGTCCAAAACAAGGGCAAAAGTGTTTGGAAAAGTAGATACGTTGGAGACGTATCAGGGTCCCGAACTGTGCGTCTAAGGTTAATGGTAACAGGAGGCGGGGGACACGATGTTTACCCAGGTTCGGGCCCTCTCTATGGAGGTAATACCCTACTTCCTGCTTGATTGATCTTGATGAATATGAGTATTACAAGAGTTGATATACCACGAGATCGTAATGGCTAAACCCTAGAAGTCTAGCCTATGAGATTATGATTGTTATCCTACGGAGAAAACCCTCCGGTTTATATAGACACCAGAGGGCTAGGGTTACACAAAATCGGTTACAGAGAAAGGAATCTACATATCCGAATCACCAAGCTTGCCTTCCACGCAAAGAAGAATCCCATCCGGACACGGGATGAAGTCTTCTATTTTGTACCTTCATAGTACAACAGTCCGGCCAACGTATATAGTCTGGCTATCTGAGGACCCCCTAATCCAGGACTCCCTCAGTAGCCCTCGAACCAGGCTTCAATGACGATGAGTCGCGTGCAAATTGTCTTCGGCATTGCAAAGCAGGTTCCTTCTCCGAATACTTCAAAGTACCTGAGTTTAAAAAGCAGTGTCCGACTTTTAATTTAATGACGCAGTCCTCGGCTTCTGCTCCTTCATGATTTCCGCTTCCACGTGTTGAGCGAATACGAGAGGTCAGGGCATTTTTGCATTTACCACCCTAACCGCATAAGAAAGTTGTCTATTAAAGAGACGAGGATCTTTAGATCTAATCCACACCATCTCCCTCAAACGAGAAATCCTTGGAGCTTGCTCGCAGAAACCACCCCAACATGGCTAGCGCTCCCAGCTCTTCCTCACGCCCTCGCAGCCCCAAACATGGTGATTGGGAAAAATGTTCCGTATCCCATTGCCAACTGGTGAAGCTGCAGACCCAGGGATTCCTTCCCCCTGCAGATCTAGTCCCCGTTCGAGTCAGACTGGCTTCCTTCAACGGCGGGGAGCAGGCGGAGAAGTTCCCCAACCCATCCAGGGGGAACGAGTATACTTTGTTCCCTATTTGTTGATAGGCGTCGGATTTCCAATCCATCTGTTCCTCCGGGGGCTTTTGGAGCACTATGGCCTCCAACTGTAGAACTTTACATCTGCCTCCATCCTACATATCGCGAGTTATGTTGCTCTATGCGAGCTATTTATGGGCAACGAGGCTCATTCGAGTTATGGAAGAAGTTGTTCTACCTCGTCCCTCGTAATCAAGAGGGATCAATATTCCAAGTGGGCGGAGCCGAGATATGGCGCATCACCGGGACCGGATACCTATCCGGTACACCGAATAAGGCATCCGAAGAATGGCCTTCCGAATGGTTTTATATTGAAGATGTATCGCTTCCTGACCCAATCCGGAGGGGTCTTCCCAAATATTCAAATACTCCATTGAAGAAGCGCCTCAACTGGTGTTCTCAGAGCTCTAGGGAAGAAGATAGTATGGGAATCCACCAACTGATGAGCAAGATAAAGACGCTTGCTCAATCCGGATTGTCAATAGTCGAGGTTATGGCGATATCCATAATGCGAGGGGTTCAGCCACTCCAATACCGAGGGCACCCTATGTGGCACTTCAATGGAGAAGACGATGCCACCCGCTATGGTCGGAAGGGTCCAGACACTTACGCTGCTTTAGCGAAAATACTGTCCAGATTATACAAAGGGGAGGAGGAGGAGTTCATCCATATTAAGCCCAGGGATGGATTTTCTATGTATAACCCTCCCAGCTGGGTGAGTTTCCGTCTCAATACTCTACTCCATCAACTCCCTGAATCCTTTTTCATAAATATTAATTCGTCATTTATAACAGGAATGGCGGAAAGTCACCAGGGAGATCCACAGCCCCGCACCACAGCGAGAGGACCACAACCAGGCCCTCGACCCCGGATTCGAAGAGGATCCGGATATATTCATGGAGATCGGGGAAGGGGGGTTTTACCAGGCGAGCTGTGATCGCACCAAAGTGGCCATCATTGCCGACTATCCTGACCTTCTCCTTGCGACACATGTAAGTAATCAGGAGACTTGTCCTTTGACAGAATTCCCTCTTTCTGCCTTACCCACCACACTATATTATGCTCTAAAGGGGAGGCGATCGATGCGCAAGGAGGCAGCGCCTACGACAGGCAGGCTTCCAAAGAGGAAGGCAAATAGAACTATGGCCGAGCCTTCATTGAAGAGGTATGGTTTTAAATATGCCCCATGGCCGTCATCTTTAAAGTATGACATTATCCGTTGTGTCTTATCAGGAAAAACATTCACTGGACTGTGTCCGGGGATCCTGCCGGTCATGGTTCTACTAGCCATATTATGGACCCTGTCACGGGGACAGAGGCTAACACGGAAGTGACACTGGGATGCCCTTCTGCGGAGGATTCGGATAAAGTATTCGCCACAAACTCCGAAGTGGAAAGCGCCATGAACCATCGGCGCCGACGGGCCACTCTTCGCGACCCAGGTTTTTCAGAAGAGGCTTTCAATGCCTTCAACTCGGGTGATGCATACAACCGAGTTGCCTGAGATGGGCTTTCGAGAGCCATAGATCAGTATTTGAAAGATATGCGGGTAAGTACACATTTGTGCAAAACTGATAATCATATACCAGTAGCCCCCGAGACTTGAAACACTTGGTACAACTGATTTAAGGATCCTTTAATGGCTAGGTGTTCACAGAGAAGAACAATTTGTTATCCCAAGAGATGGAAAAGTGTCAGGCCCAGCTGACTAAAGCTACCGCCAAACTGGAGAAATCCAAGAAAGCGACATCTGGTAATGTTCCCCTTTTTCAAGAAAACATAATCATATACCAGGATTATTAATACAGGCGCAACTCTTATAGCAAAAGCATCGGATGTCGCACAAGCGGGAGGTTCAGGAGCTCAACGGCAACTGGCCGCAGGCGAAAGCATCATAACAAAGGTCGGGGTGGAGAAGAACAAACTCCAAGAAGCCAACACCAAGCTCGGCGAAGAGCTAAAAGATGTGTGAGCCCAGCTAGCTGACTCCGTGAAGGGAAATAAGAAGCTGCGAGGCGGCATATTTGGTATGTGTTCGGACTTACCTTTATATAGTTCGGCAAGTGAAGGCACTGACAGAATTATGTCTGTAGGTATATTGACGGGCCGTCCCGAAGAGGAGGTGTCCGGACCGTCGAGCGATCTGCTACAAGAGCTGTCGCAAATGCACGAGCGAGCTCGGCAGGCGATGCAAAGTGTTGCTAAGGCTTTATGGCCATCCGACTCCCCTCCAAGAAGTATGGAAGGGCTTGTACAACTATTCTAGGGAGCGCGGCGACGCTTCCGATTATGGAAGATATCGGTCTGCCATGAAGGTGCACGAGAAGCCTGGGCAATGGTGAAGACCCGCTATACCAAGCTCGACCCGAATCACATGGCCCGGGTCAGACCTGTAGGGTCAAATAAAGAAGAAATTCCCTTTAGCTTGGTATATGACCAGGTACGAGTAGCCTCCAAGTATTCCCAACAGGATTGTAGGCTAGAAATTCTGTTGGATGGCATAGAGGAAGAAGTGTTTGAGTCTAAGTGACAATGTACTTCATTTGACAGATTATGTCTCTAGCTGAATTGTAAAAAATGCTTGTCATGGCAGACCTTTTCGCTTCAACCTCTGGACCGTAAGGTGCGGAGTGCTTCGGAATACCCGCTCGTTAATATAAACCGGGGTATGCGTGGAAGCCAGGCATAGGGGTCATAGTTGCTTGAACAGACAAGTATCCGGCTAGTTATGTTATATTACATTTTAATCGTAAGAAACTTCTTCCAGAGAGAATAGTTCCGTTAAGGGTTCCTTTCCCTGGGTAAGCATGCATCAATGTGCATGTCCGAACTGTGGTTGAAAAAATCACAACATACATAACATCTGGGGGTTCATAATGCGACAAGTAAATAGCATCTTTAGTCCACCGACCGAATATTCCCTTAAGAACGCTAGCTTTCGGCATCACCCAGTCCGAGGTACACATTCGGATGACCCGACAGTAACAATCGCAGAGGTGCTCCCTTTATGCCCTAGCCGAACTAACGGGAACGTAGGGTATAAGCACAGGAGACAAGCAACCCAGCTTGGCCAAAACTTAAGTCATAT
The DNA here is from genome assembly GCF_002162155.2 of Triticum dicoccoides. NCBI lineage: Eukaryota > Viridiplantae > Streptophyta > Magnoliopsida > Poales > Poaceae > Triticum > Triticum dicoccoides. Next base: position 658,026,210 of record NC_041385.1, read on the forward strand.
CGATGCATATAATGGCGAAGAAAAGGTACATACATGGAAAAGACACATATGTGGTGAGCTTGATGCTCGGAAAATAATACTCCCTCTGTTCCTAAATATAGGGTGTATAGTTTTTGGCATGGAAATTAAAGAACACATGTTGAGGGAAAATTTCATAAGTTTTGGGCGAGATTTCACCTGACTAATTGACATGAGAAAATAGAGGAGCATACCTAATATAAGGAAATGTAATCAAATCCCTAAAAATATTATCCAAATGAGTGGTGCACCGCAATACACCTTATATTTCGGATTTTTTCTCAAAAATCTATACACCTTATATCAAGGAACGGAGGGAGTAGTAATAAGCTGCTGTACAAGAAGCCCCCAGGTATAGTTGAGATACATATTAAGAATTATATGCTTTTGTAGGTGTATGATCGAGCCATGCAAGAGCTTTACAACTTTAAGAAATAAAGGCAAAATAGAGAAAAAATAAATAATGGAAAAAGGGGAAAAAGGAGACGAACGAAGAGTCCGTCGCTAGGCATAGAATCTTCGGAGTCTGGCCGCGTTCCATGGGTTCGGCTCCAGGCGGTTGTCTGATGCATCGCATAGGCGGTACGCTTCACCGGTGAGAACTTCGTCAATGATGAAGGGACCCTCCCACTTGGGCTTGAGTTTGTCCTTTTTCTTCTCCGGCAAGCGTAGAACGAGTTCACCAATATTATAAGTCTTGGCCCGTACTTCTCTGCTTTGATACCTGCGAGCTTGTTGTTGATAAAATGTGGAACGGGCCTTCGCGATGTCGCGCTCCTCCTCCAGGGCATCTAAACTGTCCTGCTGATCTAGCTCGGCCTCTCTCTCTCTTTCATACATGCGCACTCTAGGTGAGTCATGAATAATGTCGCAGGGTAACACAACCTCTGCACCGTACACCATGAAGAAAGGTGTATATCCGGCAGAACGATTGGGAGTGGTCCGTAGCCCCCAGAGTACGGAGTCGAGCTCCTCCACCCAGTGCTTGTCTGATTCTTTCAAAGACCGCACTAATCTGGGTTTGATGCCGCTCATAATAAGACCATTAGCTCGTTCGACTTGACCCTTGGTTTGTGGGTGGTATACAGAGGTGTAGTCGAGCTTAATGCCCAGATTAGCACACCAGACTTTCACCTCATCGGCTCTGAAATTGGAGCCGTTGTCAGTGATAATGTTGTCTGGAACACCATAACATTGCACAACGCCGATATAAAATCTATCATTGGCCCGGCTTCGGTCGTTTTGACTGGTTTGGCCTCTATCCACTTAGTGAATTTATCCACCATAACCAACATGTATTTTTTATTGTGGTTTCCTCCTTTAAGGGGTCGGACCATATCAAGCCCCCAGACCGCAAAAGGCCATGTGATTGGGATTGTTTGTAAAGCGGTGGGTGGCATATGGCTTTGGTTGGTGAAAAGCTGGCATCCGACGCAATGTTAGACAAGGTCCTGCACGTCTTCTCGGGTCGTTGGCCAATAGAAACCTGTACGGAAGGCCTTACTTACGAGGGCCCGAGCCACGGTGTTGTGACCACCGAGACCGGCATGAATTTCAGCCAAGAGCTGCCGCCCGTCCTCCTCGTAGATACATCTTTGAAGTACTCTAGTAGCGCTTTTCTTATAGAGTTCTCCCTCATGAACCTTGTAGGCTTTAGATCGCCACACGATGCAGCGTGCCTCATTCTGATACTCGGGAAGTTCTCACCTATTGAGGTAGGCCAAGAAGGGTTCGGTCCATGGGGCGATGACCGCCATGATGAGATGGCCGATGGTGTAATTTTGGTGACTGAGCCCCCGATTATATCGGTGTGTTTGTAATCTGGGGTTGTCTTTGGATCCGGAGTAGTATTGCCGCTCTCCCCCTGCCACACCATGGATGGCTTGAAGAGCCGTTCCAGAAATATGTTAGGTGGGACGGGGTGGCGCTTAGCGCCAATGCGAGCAAGGACATCCGCCGCTTGATTGCTTTCTTGAGCCACATGGTGGAACTCGAGCCCCTCGAACCGAGCCGACATTTTGAGAACAGCGTTATGATAAGCCACCATTTTCGGATCTTTGGCATCGAAATCTCCATTTATTTGAGATATTGCAAGGTTTGAATCCCCGCGCACTTCCAGGCGTTGTATGCCCATGGAGACGGCCATCCGAAGACCATGGAATAAGGCTTCGTATTCGGCTGCGTGGTTGGAGTCCGTGAATAATATTTGTAGGATGTAATGAACAGTATCTCCGGTAGGGGATGTTAGGACAATGCTTGCCCCTAGGCATGCCAGCATTTTGGATCCATCGAAGTGCATGATCCAGTTGGAGTATGTGCCGTACTCTTTAGGGAGTTCGGCTTCTGTCCATTCGGCGATGAAGTCAGCCATTACTTGTGATTTAATGGCCCTGCGCAGTTCGTATGATATGTCGAATGGAAGGATCTCAATGGCCCACTTGGCAATCCGGCCCGTAGCGTCGCGGTTGTTTATTATGTCATTGAGAGGTACTTCGGAGGCCACCGTAATTGAACACTCTTGAAAGTAGTGTTGTAGCTTCCGGGATGCCATGAAAACCGCATATGCTATTTTTTGGTAATGAGGGTACCGAGATTTGCATGGTGTGAGGATGGTGGATACGTAGTATACCGGCTTCTGGAGCGGGAATTTGTGTCCATCCGCCTCTCATTCGACGACGAGCACCACACTCACGACTTGGTGTGTGGCCGATATGTATAATAACATGGGTTCGCCGATGTTTGGCGTAACCAGGATTGAGTTGCTTGCTAGAAGAGCCTTCATTTCTTCCAATCCGGCCGTTGCCGCGTCCGTCCACTCAAAGTGTTCGGTGCATCGGAGAAGGCGATCAGCAGCAATGCCTTTTCTCCTAGTTTGAAGATAAAGCGGCTTAAAGCTGCCACACATCCGGATTATTTTTGGACCTGTTTAAGGTCTGTTGGAGCAGCCAACTGTGACAAAGCTCGGATTTTAGCTGGGTTTGCCTCAATTCCTCTGTTGAAAATGATGAAGCCCAGGAGTTTTCCAGCGGGAACGCCAAAAACATGCTTTTTCCGGATTGAGCTTGATGTCATAGGTTCGGAGGTTGTCAAATGTGAGACGCAGATCGTCTATTAAGGACTCGATGCATCTGGTTTTGATGACTACGTCATCTATGTATGCTTTGACTGTCTTGCCGATTTGCTTCTCCAGGCATGTTTGAATCATGCGTTGATAGGTGGCACCGGCGTTTTTGAGCCCGAAAGGCATGGTGTTGAAGCAGAAAGGCCCGTATGGGGTGATCAAGCCGTTGCGGCTTGATCGGACTCCTTCATCTTGATTTGATGGTATCCGGAGTATGCGTCGAGGAAACATAGTGAGTCGTGTCCTGCGGTAGTGTCGATTATCTGATCAATGCGGGGGAGGGGAAAGGGATCCTTAGGGCAAGCCTTGTTGAGGTCTTTGAAATCGACGCATTGGCGCCATGATTTATCCTTCTTTGGTACCATCACCAGGTTTGCTAGCCAGTCCGGGTGTTTTATCTCTGATGAATCCGGCCTCGAGTAACTTGGCTAGCTCCTCTCCCATGGCTTGTCGTTTGGGTTCAGAAAAGCGCCGTAATATTTGCTTGACAGACTTGTATCCCTTAAATATGTTTAGGCTATGTTCGGCTAGCCTGCGCGGGATTCCTGGCATATCAAAAGGGTGCCAGGCAAATATATCCCAGTTTTTGTGTAGGAACGCCCACAGTGCAGCGTCGACCGTGTTGTCCAGTTGTGCCCCGATGGATGTTGTCTTCATGGAGTCCGTTGGGTGGACCTGGAATTTGACTATTTCATCTGCTGGTTTGAAGGAGGTGGATTTGGGTCGCTGATCAAGTATCACGTCATTCCTATCCACCATGGAGCATAGTGCGGTTAATTCTTCGGCTGCGAGGGCTTCATACAATGCCTCGAGGGCCAGGCGGCGGTTTTGTTTTCGGTGCAGAGTGCTATGTCCGGATCGCTGGCGAGAGTGATGATTCCGTTGGGCCCGTGCATCTTGAGCTTCATGTACCCGTAATGGGGTACATCTTGGAAGCTCGCAAATGCATCTCGCCCTAAAAGGGCGTGATATCCACTGTTAAAAGGGGCCACTTGAAAGGTTATCTCTTCGGACCGATAGTTCTCCGGCGTGCCGAATACCACATCAAGGGTGATTTTTCCCGCACACCGTGCCTCCCGACTAGGAATAATTCCTCGGAAGGTCGTGCTACTTTGCTCAATGCGGCTCCTGTCTATTTCCATTTTGTTGAGAGTTTCCTCATAAATGAGGTTTAATCCACTGTCGCCGTCCATGAGCACTTTTGTAAGACAAAAGCCATCTAGAATTGGACAGAGGACCAGTGCAGTAGGTGCCCGGACTGTTCTGAATTTTGGTTCGTCACTCGCATTGAAAGTTATGGCCGTGTCGTTCCAGGGGTTTATTGCTGCAACTTGGCAGACTTCAGCGAGGCTGAGGAGTGCCCTTTTGCGCCTATTGTTTGAGGCAAAAGTCTCGAAGACTGTCAGCACTATGGGGTTGTTGTTCTCTGTGGGATGTTGCTCTGCGGTATTTTTGTGAGGAGATCCTCGCCGCTCTTGGCCACCTGCCGGATTATCCAACATGCTCTAAGGCTGTGGGTTGGTACGATATCCGGTGTTGTGTGTATCTTGCATGGCCTATTGAGCCATCCCTCCAGAACGGTTTCGTGCCCCGTTGGGCTTTGATTTTTTTGTTGTTGGATCGGGCGACCGATGAGGGTGCATCCTTTTTGTACAGACGAGGGGTTTAGTGGAAACCGGTGGCTCCCAAGAGGCTGTGTGAGTTTTCCAGGCGCTTTCCATTGCGCAGTACTTCTATACTATGGTTGCCAAGTCAGCGAGTGTGATACGTGACGGCGATTGATTGCGTTGAGGATTCCCTCATCCGTACAATTTTTGCAGAATAATGTGATTGCATCTTCATCGCGGAAGTCTTTGATCTTGTCCTTGACAAGGAGGAATCTGGCCCAAAAGTGATGGACCGTTTCCTGGGACTGCTGTCTGATGTGGGTAAGATTGCTTATATCTGGGTGGGTGGGTGGTGTCGGTATCAAAACCGGCGGGTCTCGGGTAGGGGGTCCCGAACTGTGCGTCTAAGGCTAATGGTAATAGGAGGCGGGGGACACGATGTTTACCGAGGTTCGGGCCCTCTCTATGGAGGTAATACCCTACTTCCTGCTTGATTGATCTTGATGATATGAGTATTACAAGAGTTGATCTACCACGAGATCGAGGAGGCTAACCCTAGAAGCTAGCCTATGATTATGATTGTTCTTGTCCTACGGACTAAACCCTCCGGTTTATATAGACACCGGAGGGGGCTAGGGTTACACAGAGTCGGTTATAGAGAAGGAAATCTACATATCTGAATCACCAAGCTTGCCTTTCACGCAAAGGAGAGTCCCACCCGGACACGGGACGAAGTCTTCTATCTTGCATCTTCATAGTCCAACAGTCCGGCCAAAGTATATAGTCCGGCTGTCTGAGGACCCCCTAATCCAGGACTACCTTAGTAGCTCCCAAACCAGGCTTTAATGTCAATGAGTCCGGTGCGCAGATTGTCTTCGACATTGCAAGGCGGGTTCCTCCTCCAAATTCTTCCAAAGCACCTGTTGTAAAGAGCAGTACCCGGCTCCTCATTTAATGTTACGCTTCCTTGGCTTCTGTACTCCAATAATTTCCAGCTTCCACGTGTCAAGCGAATGTGAGGAGTCGGGGCATTTTTACATTTGCCACCCTAACCATGTAAGTAAATAATCTATTTAAAGAGACGGGGATCTTCAGATCTAATCCACACCATCCTCCCCAAGCAAAGAATCATCAGAGCGCGCCCGAAAAAACCATCCCAACTTGGCCGGTCCCCGCAGCTCCTCCTCCCTCCCTCACAACGTCAAGCCGGGTGATTGGGAGAAGTGCACCATATGCTACGGTCAATTAGTGAAGTTGCAAACCCAGGGGTTCCTCCCACCTACATACCTAGTCCTCGTCCGAGCCGAATTAGCTACTTTTGACAGCGGGGAGCAAGCGGAGAATTTCCCCAATCCATCTGGGGGGAGCGAGTATGCCTTGTCCCTTATCTGCTGAAGAGCATCGGATTTCCAATCCATACATTCCTCCACGGGCTCTTGGAGTACAATGGCCTCCAGCTGCATAATTTCACCCTAGCCTCCATCCTGCATATCGCAGGCTATGTCGCCCTTTGCGAGTTATTTCTAGGTTGTGAAGCTCATTTTGAGCTATGGAAGAGGCTATTCTGCCTCGTCCCTTGTAATCAAGAGGGATCGATATTCCAAGTTGGCGGAGCCGAGATATGGCGCATCACCGGGATCGGATACCTATCTGGTACACTGAAGAAGGTGTCCGAAGAATGGCCTTCCGAGTGGTTCTATATAGAGGACGTCTCCCTTCCTGACCCAGCTCGAATGGGTCTTCCTGAGTTCACAAATACTCCATTGGTGAAGCGCCGCAACTGGCGTCCCCGGAGCCCCAAGGAGGAAGATAGCAGAGAGGTCCCTCAATTGATGAGCAAGATACGAACACTTGCTACATCCGGATTAATAATAATCAAGGTTATGGCCGTATGCATAATGCGGGGGGTACAACCACTCCAGTACCGAGGATGTCCCATGTGGCACTTCAATGGTGAAGACGACGCTACCCGCTATGGTAGGAAAGGCCCGGACTCCACCAATGCTCTAGTGAAAATAATGTCCGAGTTATACAAAGGAGAAGAAGAGGAGTTCATCTGTATTAAGCCACATGACGGATTTTCCATGTACAACCCTTCCAGCTGGGTGAGTTGCTATCCCTTACTCAACTCTATCCGTTCTCCCAGTCCTTTAGCATGAATTTTTACTCCGCCCATCCATAGCAGGAATGGCGGAAGTTTACCAAGGAGATCAACAACCCGGCTCCATAGCCAAAGGACCGCAACCGATCCCTTGACCCCGGATTCGAAGTGGATCTGGATATATTTGTGGAGCTCGTCGAAGGGGTGTTCTACCAGGCAAGCTGTGACGACACCGAAGTGGCCATCATTGTTGACTATCCTGGCCTCCTTCTTGTATCACATGTAAGTGAATAGGAGACTTATTTCCCAAAAAGGATTCACTCTTTCCGCCTTACCCACAACACAATGCTTATGTTTTTTTAAAGGGAAGGCGATCGGCGCGCCATGCCGAACCCGAGGCAACTCACCAACGGGGAGTGCCTATGCCAGGTAGGCTTCCAAAAAGGAAGGCAAGCGGAAATGGAGCTGAACCATTATCAAAGAGATATGGTTTTAAACGTGCTCCGCGACAGTCATCTTAAATTATGATACTGTCCTTTGTGTATTGGCAGGAAGAACATCCGCCGGACTATATCTGGGGATCCAACTCGCCACGCCTCCACTAGCCGGGCTCCAGAGCCGGCCTCGAGGGCGGAGGTTAATACGGGGGTGACACCAGATATCCCTCATATAGAGGATTCAGATAGAATATCCGCTACAAACTCCAAAGTAGAGGGCGCCATGAATCATTGGCGTCGGCGGGCTGCACTTCGCGACCCTGGTTTCTCCGAAGAAGCTTTCAATGCCTTCAGCTCGGGTGATGCGTACATCCGAGATGCTCGAGATGGGCTTGCTAGAGCCACAAACCAGTATTTGAAAGATATACGGGTAAGTAAAATCTAATAATTATGTATATCAGTAGCCCCTGAGACTTGAAACAGTTGGTACAACTGATTTAAGGATCATTGTATGAACAAGTTCTTTCAGAGAAGAATAAACTGCTATCTCAAGAGCTAGAGAGGTGTCAAACCCACCTAAGGGCAAAAACTGCCGAACTAGAGGGATCCAAGAAGGCCTCAACTGGTAATACTTTTCTCTATAAAAAAACGTAATCACTTATACCAGTGGTTTTGACACGTTGCCGATCTGATGACAGATTCCACAGATAATCCCGGAGTGAATCCAGATATCCTACAAGAGGATGAACAGAGAGCTCAAAGGCATCAAGATGCTCGCGAGCGTATACTTACACGGGTCAGGCAGAAGAAAAACGATCTCCTAGATGCCAAAGCCGGCTTAGCATAGAATTAAAATATGTCCGTGCTTAGCTAGCTGACTCCGTGAAGGAGAATAAAAGGCTTCAATGCAGCATTTTTAGTATGTGCTCAAACGAACTTTATATATATATATATATAGTTCGGCAAAGAAACGGTATAACAACCTTATGTCTGTAGGTATGCTGACTGGCCGTCCTGAAGAGGAGATGCCCGTATCCTCAGGCGATCTGCTGCAAGAGCTTTCGCAACTGCATGAACAAATTCGGCAGGTTATGCACGGTGTCACCAAAGCCTTGTGGCCTTCCGTCTTCCTGCCAGGAGGCATGGGGGAGCTTGTACAACTGCTTAAGGGAGCACGGCGGCGCTTCCTACTATGGAAGATATCTTCTTGTTGACAAGGTGCGAGAGAAGCTTCGGCGATGGTAAAGACGCGGTACACCAAGCTTGATCCGAATCATATGGCCCGGGTCGGACCTGTAGGGTCAGATCGGAATGAAATTCCCGTTAGCCTGGTATATGACCAGGTAGAATTAGCCGCAAAATATTCCTAGCAGGACTGTAGACTAGACAACCTGTTGGAGGGTGTAGAAGAAGAAATGTCTGAGTCAAAGTGACTATGTACTTCGATGGACATATTTTGTCCCTAGCCGGATTGTAAATCATTTGTCATGGTGGACCTTTTTGCTTCGACCTTCTGACTCAACAGTCCGGAGTATTTTTGAATACTCGCTCGGTTATAGAAACCGGGGTACGCGTGGAAACCAGTCGTAGGGGTCATAGGTGCTTCAGCAGACAAGTATCCAACTAGTTATGTTATATTACATGGGTAGTAAGAAACATCTTCTAGAGAGAATAGTTCTATTAAGGGTTCCTTTCCCTGGGTACGCATGCATTAATGTGCATGTCCGAATTATGGTTGAGAGCGCAATATGTGAAAACATCTGGGGGTTTGTATTATGATAGGTAAAAGACATCTTTAGTTCACCGATCGAATATTCCCTTAAGAATGCTAGCTTTCGGCTTCACCCAGTCTGAGGTACACATCCGGAGGACCCGGCGGTAACAACCACAGAGGTGCTCCCCTTATTCCCTAGACGAATTAACGGGAATGTAGGGCATAAACACAAGGGCCATGCAACCCAGCTTGGCCAAAACTTAAGTCATATCGATGCATATAATGGCGAAGAAATGGTGTATACGGAAGAAAGACACATATGCAATGGGCGCGAAGCCCGGAATATAATTATATTAAGCTTTTGTATAAGAAGCCCCTAGGTATAACGAGCGCACATACTTGAAAGTTGGTGCGTCACGAGTGTGTGATTGAGTCACATTAGAGCTTTAGGGCTAAAAAATAGAAGGGAGAGTATATAAATTAAAAGTAAATAAAAAGGAACAGAGGGAAGGAGACGAACAAAGAGTTCGGTGCTAGGCGTAGAATCTTTGGAGTCTGTCCGCGTTCCATGTGTTTGGCTCGAGTCGATTATCTGCCGCATCACACAGGCGGTACGCTCCTCCGGTGAGAACTTTATCAATGATGAAGGGACCCTCCCACTTGGGCTTGAGCTTGTCCTTTTTCTTCTCCGGTAGGCGTAGAACGAGTTCGCCAATATTATAAGTTTTGGCCCGTACTTCTCTACGTTGATACCTGCGAGCCCGTTGTTGATAGAATGCGGAACAGGCTTTTGCGACATCACGCTCCTCCTCCAAGGCATCTAAATTATCCTGCCGATCCAACTCGGCCTCTCTCTCTTCATACATGTGCAGTCGAGGTGAGTCATGAATAATATCGCAGGGCAAGCACTACAAAAAAAAGACACATCCATGACATTTTGGGCCAAACGAATTTTTTTTCTGTCATACATATGACACTTCTATGACGATAATTGTGGCAAAACCCAGTATCATCATAGATGTGGTGGGCTCCTACTTCTATGACAAAAAATCATGACAGAAAATGGGCTTTTCGTCCTGGGTGGGCCGGAGACGCAACTGCATGACATTCTTTGGGCCGTCCATGATGGAAAAAACCGTGGTAGAAGTGAGGGCGAGGAAAATTTAGGGGAGTTCCCGGTTACGGTGGGTGGTCGAGGGCCGAGTGATGCGTGTTTCTCTCGTACATGTACACGCGTGTGTGCGAGGCGTTGGCTCTAACTGAACCCGAGCGAGGTGTTGGGCTCTAATTGAACCCGGTCGATTGCACTGCAGGCTATGCGTTACTGAACCCGAGCGATCGATTCCTTCGCTACTGCTGCTAACTGAAGCCGATCGATGCTGCCTCTCTGG
>NC_041385.1:658036839-658050238 GCF_002162155.2 Triticum dicoccoides
GAACAGTGAGCGGTGGGAGTGGATGAACAGGACCCGTGGCATTGCCTCTGGATGAATAGGACCCCGATCGATCGAGCCGGTTGGGGCTGGATGAACAGGACCCCGTGGAGGGCTGGATGAACAGGACAACCCCGTGGAGGGCTGGATGAACAGTAGACGGTGGAGGGGTGGATGAACAGTAGCCCATGGAGAGGGGTGGCTGAACAGTAGCCGATGGAGTAGCGCACGGTGGAGGCTGGATGAACAGGAGCCTGTGGATGAACAGTCGTAGTTGGAGGCTGGAGGATGTCGACGGTAGCCCGTGGAGGCTGGAGGAGGTCGACGGTGGAGATGAACAATATCATGTGGAGTCCCGTTTTGTGGTACGCTACACCCCTCCCGATGAACAAGACCCCCGTTTTGACCGTAGCGCTCCAACACAAGCCTATTTCATTCGTTTTGCGGTATGCCACACCCCTCCCGATCAACAGGACCCCCGTTTCGACCGTAGGAGGTCCGTTTCCTCCATTTTGTGGTACGCCACACCCCTCCCGATGAACAGGATCCCGTTTCGAATGTGGCTGGTCGAACACAAGGCCGTTTCCTCCATTCTGCGGTACACCAGGCCTCGTTTCCATCGCCTGTTCCGTCCAAGCCCTCCCGATGAACACGACCACGCATTCCATTCTGACCCAGCCGGTTGGCTCCCCATGAACACGATGACGATGCTGTTTCTCCGGTCCGACCCAGCCATGTACACGAGCCCTGACCGTATGTATATATGCGCGAGTAGGCGTTCGAGACCCCGCCCGTATGTACACATACGTGGCCGTATTTTCTTTCTTGCGCACTGGCCGTTGTACGTACATGTACATGCTACGTGCGCGCCTCTACTACGACACGTGCGCGCCTCTACATCGACCAGTATATATGTACGTACACATTCGCGACCAGAATGACAATGCTACGTACGCTTCGACCAGGTGGGTCCCGACTGTCAGGCACTTCCTTGACTGCGAAGATATAGCTGGTGGGTCCCAGCAGTCAGGGGGGCGAATCGTTTGTTTTTTTTGCCCGGACGCACTTCCTTGCGTGCGAAGATGTAGCTGGTGGGTCCCAGGAGTCAGGGGGAAACGTTTTTTTCGCGAAATAAGGTGGCCCGTCTGGTGGGTCCCTGTTGTCAGGTGGAGGAATAATTATTTTGCGCGTACTAAGGAGGCACTTCCTTGCTGCGGCCGTGGACCCAGCTGTCAGCCTCTCCACGTATAGTCCACTTCAGATGCATGTCAGTTGTTGACCATGTTGACCAGGCCGTGCCGAGAGCACCAGGGCGGTGGACGACGGCGAGGCCTAGGAAGGGAACAAGATGGAGGCAGGGAAGAAGCGGCAGTTGTTTCCCACTCGGAGGGGAGTATGACTGTACAAGGGTTTACTGGTTCGCCTGCCGTCGTCGGAGAATAACATTAGGTGTGGGTGAGTAGAGGGATGGCTAGGCCAGCGATGGGAGTACGGTGGGGCGGTGAGGCCTGCGTGACAGCATAGCCGGCTGCGGGGAGGAGGGAGCAGGCAGTCTCGCCGGTGCTTGGTTGAGCGGATGGAGCAGGAAGAGCAGAGATTGAAGAAGCACGACGACCATTGGATGGAAATCCAACAGTCACTGCTTGTGCGTCAACCTTTTTTTAGGAAATCCTCAAATTTGTGGAAAACAGCATACAACCCATCTGCCATTATTTCTAATAATTTACGGCCCATTTGCTAATTCTTAAGGTTTTTTTGGAGCCCATATTCTTTTTGTTAGCATTACAGCCCATATTGTGGCCACGGTTAAAAAAATATACGAAATTTTGCATATTTCGGTGCGGTCCGAACTATTTTTAATCCCGAAATTTCGAGTCACATTCAAACTGATTTTAAAATAAATGTATATCAATATAAGGTCCAACAAATTGTCCATGCATAAAAATCAATGCAATTTAAAATCTCGAAATGAAAAAAAGAAATTTCAAACAAATTGCTGGTTTGATGTGTTTTAAAAATGTACAACCTATTTCTCATTACTGATAGGCCATTTTCTCGGCCAGCCGAATGAAGCTCTCCTCGTCTTGAAAGATTTGCAGCCCAATAGGCCTGGCAAAGCGACTTACTTGGCAAATCACAAAAAAACTGGGTTGTGGTCATGGACCCAGCTGTCAGCCTCTCCACGTATAGTACTCTTCCGATGGAAGTCGGTCGTTGACCACATTGACCATGCCGCGCCGAGAGCACCACGGTGGTGGACAACGGCGAGGCCTAGGAAGGGGATGACACGGAGTCGAGGAAGACGCGACAGTGGATGTCCACGCGTAGAGGAGTATGAGGGTTCACTCGTTCGGCTGCGGTGTGAGGCTGCCGTCGCCGCAGAATAACAGGGGGTGTGGATGAGTGGAGGGATGGCCTGGCCAGCGGCAGGAGTAGTAGGGGGCGGTGAGGCCTCCGCGTCATCACAACCGGCCACGGGAGGCAGGAGCAGGCGGCACGACTGGCACTGCTTTGGGCGGCTGGAGCAAGAAGACCAGAGGTTGAAGAAGCTCGATGGCCGTTGGATGGACATCGTACGATCACTGCAGCTAGAATCGTTCATATTGACTAAGTTGAGAAAGCCCTCCGTCCTCGTCAACTTAGTGGGCCCAGCTGTCAGCCTCTCCACGTAGAGTATACTTTCGATGGAAGTCGTTCCTTGACCACATTGACCACGCCGAGTTCTGTTGCATGCATGCGTCCATGGGCGTGGTGCGTCCCCACTGTCAGCCTCTCACGTACAGTCATCTTCGCAGCGATAGCCTGGCCGGCGGTGGGGTAGCGCTTCATAGCGATGCATGCTAAGCAGAGCCACTAGCCGCCGGAGGCCGGACCAGGCGGTCCCGGCGACGCTGGAGGAAGAAGATGAGAGATTGAAGGTGCATGCCGGCTATTGGATATAAATCCAATGGTTGTAGATGTCACAATCATTTGTTGACCAAGTTGACAATGCCCTACGTAGGCTTCGACCTATTGTCCCACATGTCAGCATGCAAAAATGTGGCATATATTTAACCCATTTTTTCTAGAATGTACAGTCCATTTGCTGGGCTGGGTGAACAAATAATTTCGCGTCAATCAGGCCCATTTATATTTTCTAAGAAATCCCAACCCATTTGCACTTCCTTGAAATACACGAATTAGCTGGGCTTGTTATATTTTCTAAGAAATCCCAGCCCATTTATACACAAATCCCAGCCCATGTAGAGAAGCACTAGCGTTGAGTGAGGACCTGGACCTTGAAAGAGTACATATTGCTATTGACTGTCTGAGAGTCGTCCGGGAAATTGAAGCACCAAAGAACCTTGGTGGACATTGTATGGTGTTTCATGAGACCAAAGAACGAAGCAATTTATTTAGGGCTTGTCTTTTTAGTCATGAACAACGCGAATGTAATGAGGAGCCTCATAGACTAGCACGTATGGCTACATCTCTTGATATAGGTAGGCATGTGTGGCTTGATGCACCACTTGCTCATTTATGTATCCCTATAAGCATTGAACTTAGGCAATAAAGTGCGCTGTGATTCTCACAAAAAAATGCTGGGCTCGTTATATATATAATGTTATGTTAGAAGGAGCAATTAATATCAAAGAATAAACAGGAGAGGCACATTTTTTTAATATATAATTAATAAATTAACGAGTTATTTCTCAGAATAAAAATGAGCGCGTTATTATTAAATTGGTCCTTAAAATCTTCGCAAGCTTTTGTATGCAATCCCCAGGATTTTCCTTGCCCGTGAGTCAAAAATAACCAGGATTTTCCTTCCCAACTTCCGTTAAACATTTACTTTTATAAGTTAATAACACGTGGGATGTTTTTACTGTATATATAAGTCTCTATAAAATATACGATAATAGTAATAATATAAATATATATAATGTGGTTAGAAGGGAAAACATAAATTGGACACAACATTATTATTCTTATATATAGATAAATAGAACAGAGACCCGCGTTTTATTAAAAAAGGCTGCGGATCTTTAAGAAAAAGCCCATAGGCCGGTATGGACCTCAAAAAATAAGTTGAAACCACTGTCTCCGTATGTCGTGGGCTATGCATGTTAAAATACAAAACCTAGGCCTAGCTGATACTTGTTCACCCTCTAGGAAAAAATGATACCAGATCCCCGAGCGAACTGGATTAAAGAGGGGGCCAGCGACACGACTGAAGAAGCACATCAGGAGCGATTTTTTTTCTTCAGTGGATGGCTCTCGATAGAGTTTTTTTACTTGCCTCTGCACCATATAACTTGTATTTTTAGCCTCCCAGTCTGTCGTGGTGGACCAGCAGCCCATTTGCTGGGCGGGCCAACCTACAGAAACCAACACTCGATTTTTCATCAAGCCCCAAAAATAACGCAGTACTATGTTTGTTTTGAGGCCGAAAACATTACGACAGGGGTTGAGCAGGGGAGAGGGGAAGACAGAGTAATAAAAAGATTAAAAAGAGCTGATGCACCGTTGCTAACCTAACAAAGCAGGTGCAATCCTTCCCAGGAAGAAGGTGTGCCGTTGACACCCACACGTCACATACCCCACAGTAGGCATACTAACAAGTTCACACACAAATACAACAGAAAAGGTAAACATTCGTATCAAACTCAGGTTCACAGGACACGTTCATAGTCATAGCCAACATTCACTATCAACAACTCAAAAGATTCATATATACACAAGCTCAGCATATCTATGCATCCAAATGATTGATAGATCACACGACAATATTCATGCATAATTCACAAAAAGATTCAGATATACACATGTTCAGTATGTTTATGCATCCAAATGATTGAGATCACATCCAATATGATCCATGGACAAACTTTAATTACCTAGGGTACAGACTGGTAAATGGTGTTCAGTCATAGGTACTTCTTGCTAAAATTAGTTCTTGTACGAGTAAACTTTCGAGTACATAAGAGGCAGCACAAACAATCTGAACTTTGCTTGTAGGTTTATCCTCAAATAATGGCCTCATGCCGAGCGAGGGTTGACTTGGCCACTACTTTCATCCAACTAGTTTACTGGCTCATCTTGGTCCTGTAGCTCGCCAAAATTCTACATTGTAGACGAGAAAGGAGGCAGTTGAGAAAATGAACCACCCAAATTTTTTGTGCAGTTCAACTGAAATGGAGCATCCCTGGCATGCAGACTGATTAAGTGCCAGATGAATATACGCGTCAACCAACTTGTCTAGAATCTTTAGACTCCATGCCATACAGTTCGCTACCATATCTGCCGATAACCAAAAGGCACAAGTTGGGACTAAAGACTGGACTGTGTTCTTCTGGGCTATGCGCCAAGCAATATTTTTGGCGTTCACTCTCCTAATACTTGGGAGTTTGACAACTGGTTGACGCCGGTTGATACTCGAATGAATATACACAATTCTTGTCAACATCGATGCTTGTCTAAGTGAACTTTGGAGTACATGGCAGCAGCATACGTATCTGTCCATGTGATCATTTTGTGCAGTTCTACTAAAATCACCCAAGGCAATGATTTGCCTGCGAGTTCAGGCTCCAAGTTACTCCTTTATAAAATCGACAAACAGTAGCACAATACCAAATTACCAATACATGACAAGCACAATAATCAGGATAAAGACCAGTACCAACCTATGTGAGGTAGCATATCAATTACTATTTCCTTTCACTGGAAGTCAAGATAAGCGACTGACAGGAAATGAAGGAAGCAAGCAAGCCGAGACAAAGCAACTGACATGAAGGGAAGGAAGCGGTCGAGCCAATGAAGCACCCAAAGTTTTTGTGCAGTTCCACCAAAGTCGAGCATTCCTGTTGGCACATATATTGAGAGAGTGAGATTACTGTAATAGTGGGACTAGTTGATGAAACATACACTAAGAAACAGAAGCACCCTCATTATCTTAATGGGTAAAGTTAGCAACATAGTATTCTTGCTTAAAGAGAGGTATTAGTTTATTTAATCAATGCCAATTAGCTCAACACTCAAAACATTGCCATGTATCATAGGTTGCAAAACTTTAACGTGCAAAGATAAAGGAGTTTCTCATGACAGTAGCAACATAGTAGCACAATACATATATAGGTACAACAAACTAATATGGCTGAAGGCCTTAGGCTCGTACCAACCTGAGCAAAATATGCTTATTCAAGTAATTCCAGAAGAGATGATAAAGCACTCACTGGAATCACTCAATAGTATATATTTTTGTGCACTTCAAATGTATGGTTGAAATAACTCTTGTTTACCAGTGGTGAGATTATATCAAAAGATTATCAAGAACTTCTAGCAGAGTTAAAGCACTGGCTGGGATACAGTTCATTGTATTCTCTAGTGCAGTTCAACTAAAATGTATGATTGTCACAACATGATCCCTGCTTGCACAAGTAGGAAAAAGGTGAAACCTTCATTAGCTTAGTGAGAAAGGATAGAAATACAATAGCATTATTATTTCATGACACTACCAAGATTCCCTCCCTGCTCCACCACATGATTCACCTCCAGATACATATATACACATACATGATTTAGCATAGGGTGCTACTAAAGATTTGTTTAACTCTGACGGGAAAATTAGGCAGCAATAGTGCTACTTAAGTACTCCTGATTAATTAAGTGACCTTGCAGGAGAGACGACAGAAGTGGAAGGGCTCCCTGGAGGATCGTCTCACATGTGAGGGAGACATTGCCGGAGCCCTTGAATGGCCTCGACTAAGGCTTCGGCTTCAGAAAGATCAACTTGGCACTGTTGATCGTGTAGAGCTGGGTCACACATGCATCCAGAATCCGGTTAATTAGTATGACGTGTCGTTAAGCCAAGTACTACTATGCTGCATTTCTCTATCTATCTCTACTCTATTATCTATTACTCTTATACTCTTACAAAAAACAGATTTGGTGATCTTGTTGTTAAGTTCATCTCGATGTTACGTGCAACGAACGAGCATCTTGCTAGTCTTCCAAGTAAATTAAGACTAGTAGCAACACAACAATACAACACCACTAGCAAGATGTTAGGATAACATAGGATGGTACCATCGTGTGATCTTCTTCATTTCCTCCTCCTCCTCCTCCTTCTTCTTCCTCTTCATGCTCTGTTTCTCTTTCTCCTCACCAGTTGGTGAAACCAAGTACATGATTGGCCTTATAGTTCAGAATTGGTTTTGTCAGTGAGGGAGTACAAGTGTACTAGTAAAAAAATAGCATTATTTTCTCTTGGCAGTCGGAAAATAGAGATGAATACATGCATTAAATATCATTCTTACCTAAAGGAAGGTTATGGCGCCAATATGGATGATGAGGATTGGAACACAGATCTCCCTTTGTGCAGTTCCACCGAAATGAACCAACTATTCCATTCTGACATTCCAGTTCAACAACACAAAAGTCACTTATTTTAAGAAGAGTTTTGTGCAGTGCACCAAAAGGTCACAACAGCAACCAGGTGAATTGGATATCCCTGTTTGCACAAAAAGGTACAGAGGAAACAGTCAAAGTCTCAAACAATTACAGGCAAAAACATTTGGCTAAACTTGTCGTGGCTTATAACAGTGGCATGGCTTCATTTTTACCAGGGACATTAGATTAAGAACAGCTAAATATTTGGTATAAGGGCATGGGACAGTGGGTGCACCAGCAGTCCAACACCATGTATGTAAACAGGGGCATAAAGTGGTGATTCATAGTTTGTTCCCCCGAGAAACAAACATCCAAGAAACATATCTGGGTTGGTCCCATTTTTGTTCACTCTAGCCACCTACTCCTATGTGTGGATAGCAAATCTAGTCCTGGTCATACCACTGTGTACAACGTTACCCCTATATTCCCCTTTTTGACCAAGATACCGGTTGGATGACCAGTCTGTACTACTTTCACCCCCTTTCCTTCCTGTTTGTACCAAGTCCGATGTACATACTAAATTCCCCCACCCCCACTTTATTTCTTGTTTGAACCAAGTACTCCCTCCGTCCACAATTACTTGTCATCAAAATGGATGTGTCTAGAACTAAAATACATCTAGATACATCCATTTCAATGACAAGTATTTTTGGACGGAGGGAGTACAAGATTCGACTCCATGAAGTAGCTTTACCTCTAACAATAGAAGAAAAAAATACTAGGTGACATTGGACCATCCGATCAAGAGGGGCTGAGAGGTAGAAAATGATGCACATGCAGCGACGTAGCGAGCTGGGGAGGTAGAGCTAAGGCGGTTTCGAATGAAGATATACCGGAAGGTCGTCGGGATGTGGATAGGTGGGCGGCGGGAGGCCGGATCCGCCCACAGGCAATGAAGAAGGGATCGGAGGACCTCCCGCGCCGGTGCTCGGCCAAAGATAACGGTGCGACCGGCAATGGGTCTCCTCCCTCGCTATTGACGACGGCCTAAACGCTGCCCCTCCTCCCCTTCACCGGCGGAGGGGGATACGTCCGGATTTGTAACCAGCGGTGAGAATAGAAAGCCAGTGTTTTTTTAAGGGAGAAATACAGTGTTACTACCCCTATCTTGTTTAGATCTGGAGAGGATGAGAGTGTGTGAATAGAGCAACCCTAGCAAGCAAGCGCGGAGGCTCCGGCCTATATATACGTAGTGGGGTAGTTTTCCTTTTTCACTCCATCAAAACAATCGTTTAAAATTGTGTACTACTACATGCCAGGTCGCGGTCTTTTCAGTTGTTGATTGTTTTTTGAGATAGCTACCCGCTTGTTCCAAGTGGTGTTACGGTGTGCCAGGTCGCACTTTGTATCGTTCAAGTCTGGTACTACAAGTCCCTCCATTAAATGAACAACCACCCCCTCATAAAAATTGTGAACAAGCCCACGGCTAAAATTAGCGGAAACATGGGTTGCTCCAACACGCATTATTATTTATATTTTCTACTCCACATGTCATAGACACAAAAATAATGTGTCATAGACACAAAAATTGTGGCAAGATTCCCTTAGGCAAGCCAAAGTGTGTCTAACAATTTGAGCAACTCAGGTTAGGCAAGTGTGGCAAGTGTGGGAAAAATAATGTGGCAACATAAGACAAACATAGTCACAATCCAAACAGCCCCGTAATTTTTAGTGACATGCATGAAAATTTGGTTAGTTAAATTTATAGTCAAAATTTGGCAAGGTGCATCAAATCAACACATGCAAGTATCAAAAGGAAAGTCACGGCATGCATGCATGCGTTGTACTCCCTCCATTTCCAAATATAAGTCTTTTTAGAGATTGCAACAAGTGACTACATACGAAGCAGAATATGTCCTCATACGAATTAGTCCATTTGAAATGTGTAAAAAGACTTATATCGAGTGCAGTGCTTTGATGTGGCGCGTCAACTCGTACAAGACCAAGAAATTTTATTAGTACAACGCCCTCTCCCTCGCGGACCGAGCTCCGGTGCCTTAACTGCACCTACCTTTCGCTGCATGACAGGAGGGCCAACCACCTGTTGGGCCCACTTGTCATAGACGCAAAGGCAGGAGTAGTAAGTAGAAGCTTTTGCTACATGCTATCCCTCCCGCACGAGGTGGGCGGACATGCAGTAGTGGATTCGATACTGTAGAAGTAGGAGTAACATCATTGTTCGTCTTCTCGAAGAGGCAAAGAGCCAAGCGCAACCCGAACGTGGCAGTTGCGGATGCTCGCGTGGTGCGGTGCCTTGGAGCACGCATATAGTAGCCAGGCTCTTGCATGAGACAAAATTGCTATTGTTTAACAATTAAACTCCATCATCCATTGGTTGATACTCATTTTGCATAGGTCCACGCGCTTAGCACCGTTTCCTCCTGGGGTCACCAATGTTTATTTGCTAATTAATAGCATTGCTTGCAATGAACTAGCCATTACAAGTCATTAAAAGCATGCACACCTCTCATCTCTTATTGGTTGATATGTCAAGAAACAAGAAACAAGGTAGAAGTTAATGCAGTGCGCCTAAGTGTTTTGGTACTATTTGGTTTTCGTAAGATGACTTACACACCTAGATGGAAGGAGTGGTATAGCCCTGTAAACCGGAAAGGAGTATTTGCCTTTCTAGAGATTTGAACAAGTGACTAGACTACACCGCGTGCAGCCGTGCAGTACTCCCTCCCTTCCGGTTTATAGGGCTCAAATCTCAAATCTCATGAACCAAGGCATTTTGCGATTGGAGGAATATATCTCATACTATTTAGAAAACTACCCTAATTAAACTCATGCATTAATTACGTAGTTCTCTCGTTTTCCTCTCTGCCTTGGTCGCGGTGCACAATATTGAGCACTCCTATATGACTAGACGCTCTATCTACATGCGGGACATTTCAAAGCATCCAGGCCCGCGTGCCATCCACCCAATCACAGCGAGGTGCTATAGTCGAGACTCACCTGTCACCCCGGTGTGGCCGTCATGACCCGTCATATCACAAAACCCACAGCTTTACCAGCAGTGGTAAGGTGGCCTCCAAGTTGGACTGGACGAAGCAACCATCATTTCACTGGAACGCTCGTTGAAGCCCTTCCTTCCCTTTCTTGAAGAAAACCTCACTCCAGGCTACTCACTTCTGCCATTTTTATTCTGTACCGACAAAGGAAAGGTGGGCAAATCAGTTATGCTGTTATATTTTCATTCCAAGAATCTTCTTTTTGTGAAGCACCGACCGATTCTCACATCATATTCTTTTCCCCTTTTCATTGCGATTGTGGTTTCCTTTCGATTGCTTTTTGTTTGTCAGTTCATTGATGGATCCTGGAGCACTAGGCAAAGAGTTGTCGGCGGACAACCCACTAGAGACAGCGATCTCTAGGAAGCAAGCACCGACCAACGAGTTGACCATGTTGGCGGGCCAACCCATGGAGACGAACTCCAAGAAACAAGCACTGGCCAAAGAGTTGAGGATGTTGGTGGACGAACTCCTCAAAGAAAGTTGGAAGAACAGCAAGGGTCCCACCATGCCTACCCCAGGAACTCTGATTGCCACTTATGTGAGGCTCAAGACCGAGTTTGAGGAGATAGTCGCCGTTGAGAAGCAGTATTCCCCTGGCAAGGTGATGGCCCCCATCGAGGATGAGGAGATGGCCCCCGGAGGGATGAGATCCCCCGGTGAGCTGCACATGGTAAAAAATAATGGCTTATTTCCATAGTTGTGGTTTTTGATTATTTGCAATGTGCTTGCTAATATGTTAGGGTTGTGCAGGTGCCGGTGGATGTCCTTGATGATTCCGATGTCGTGGCCCATCCTGTTGGCATCGCCCCGGAGATCGATTCTGATGCCGCTGTCCATCCTATGTACATCGCCCTAGAGATCAATTCCGATGTCGTGGTCAGTCCTATGGACATCGCCCCAGAAATCGATTCACATGTCGCTGTCTGTGTTGTGGTCATTGCCCGAGAGATCGATGACAAGAAATAGTTGGTCGCGCTAATCCTTGAGGGTAGTTTGCATTGCCCTGTGTTTAATTACCAGAACGATGCGTGTTATCAAACCATCTTAGGGCTAGTGCACTGTTTTGTGTGGGCGGATCTTGCTACTTTTGTTTGATAGTGAATCATGCGATGAATCATGCGAACCCTCTCCGAGTTATGGAAACAGATGTATCCTCACCAACTTTTGATGTAATATATGGCATACTTAGATGTAAGTTTGAACTATTTATCATATCAGTAGGGCTTGTTTGATGATTCTTGGTGTTAGTAGGCTAGCTACTGTGCGAGCTATAGTACTTGCAAAACACTCACCAAAGAGAAACATTGGGGCTGATGAGCTCGTGGTACGCTTATACTTATCCCTCGTCGATCGACCAATAGCCCTAGCTCCTAAAATTGTAGGCTTAGCGATCGATCAAACAATAGTCGACACAGATGCATTCAGGCCTCATTTGGTTCATAGCGTAGGAAAATCGTAGCAAAAGTACAGAGAACATGCAACACAAAATCATAGCAGTGCAGAGACGTACTCCCTTCGTTCCAAAATAGATGACCTAGGCGGGCTAGTTTGGCCTAGTGGGTTTCAGTGATATGACGTGGTACAGTGCCGTCCAGTCTTCGCGTGTGGTAGCAGTATTGCGGGTACAGTAAGTTTTCTTGAAGAAGCGGAATTCAACGAAGTCATGATGGTTCCTTCATTCGAACAACTTATAGTGGGAAAGGTTGGGCCTGCGATACGACCGGGGTAGACCAGGATAATTTTGTGCATAGCAGGTGGACCAGGATGGTCGACGTCCCACATGTCGGCGAATCAAAGTATTCTTTCCTTTATAAAGGACGAGCAATGAGTATTCATTGTTTATTTTTTATGAAAGCTATTGTCTCCACTGTTACTCCTTAACTTTGTCAATGCCTCTCTCTCCTCCACATAAGCGGGGGCTACTTGCTATGCATGCGACGGGCAGCTGGCGTCTTGAGGGGCCAGGGCGGTCAGAGTGGGCTCCGGAAGCGGTCCAGACTCCAGCATGGCCCACCTCACACTATCACCATATATTTCTTGGAGTGCGTGCACGGCGGGCGGGCGATCTCTTCTCCCTCCATCGTTTCTCTCTTCTCAGCCGACACCCGCCGAGCGATTAGATTTCGGCTATCGACGGTATATTCAATTATAGTCCCACATGTCAGTGAAGTTGCAAGACAACGCGTATCCCCTCTGCTGAGCGGCGTGCGAGCCAGACTGTCGGGGGTGCGACGCGTACGAGTCGTAAGTGTGCCGCCTTTTCCTTTAGAACTTGCGAAGTGTAACATTTTCGCGCGATCAATCGATAAAATGACGAGGGCGGTGCTTTCCCGCTTGTTAGGCGGGCTAGTTCGAGTGATATGACGTGCTACAGTGCCGTCCACTTGCTCCATTTTTATGTAAGCAAGATAAAAATGGAGGACTGTTAGCGATTATAGCATGATAGTTAGGGCATCTCCAGCGCTGGCCCACAAATTTACACCGGCATCTATATGAACTAACCGGACGAAACTCGTGCAAACAAAGAAAATTTCAAATTAACCGGATGAAATTCATTACATTTTGAAAACTTTTCCTACAAACTGGACGAAATTCATTACATATTTTGCACAAACCGTACTAAAACCTATTGTAAACCTAATCTAAATGATCGCCGGCCCCTGACCACCATGTCCGGCCATGAACCCAAAAAAGCCGGTCATTACCTTTGCCTCCTCCTCATCTGCCTCGATAATATCCTCCTCCGGAGCACAAGGTTCTGAAGATTTCCGCCTCCACGTCGCCGTCAAGCGGCTAATCGGCCGTCGATGTTTACCCCACCATGCTTGGCGTCGACTGAGTGGAGTAGTGGTGGCCTTCCCGGGACCCTAGCGGCAGCGACCTACCGTGTACTACTCTTCCTCGCTGTCGGCTGCGCCCGCGCACGCGCCCCGACTTCATGGTCGTGGCGACGGAGG